>NC_091320.1:11373426-11375926 GCF_038502225.1 Cherax quadricarinatus
GGTGTCAAGGTCACTTAGGAGCTTCTTCACCTCCTCCTCGGTTGTTCGTATGTCATCCAACACTTGTTGGTATATTCCCTCTTGATGTTCCTTTCTGTGCTGTCTTCCCACAGCCCTTCCTGTCTCTACTGTAAAAACTTCCTTAAATCTCCTGTTCAGCTCCTCACATACCTCCTGATCATTTCTTGTGAGTTCTCCACCTTCTCTCCTTAATCTGATCACCTGGTCTTTGACTGTTGTCTTCCTCCTGATGTGGCTATACAACAGTTTCGGGTCAGTCTTGATTCTCGATGCTATGTCATTTTCATACTGTCGCTGAGCCTCCCTCCTAACCTGTGCATACTCATTCCTGGCTCTGCGACTGATCTCCCTATTTTCGTGTGTTCTCTGCCTTCTGTACTTTTTCCATTCTCTATTGCACTTGTCTTTGCCTCCTTACACCGTCGGGTAAACCAGGGGCTCGTTCTGGTCTTCCCGTTGTTACTGTTGCCCTTGGGAATAAACCTTTCCACTGCCTCCTTGCATTTTGTTGTTACATATTCCATCATTTCATTTACTGGTTTTCCTGCCAGTACTCTGTCCCACTGGACCTCCCGCAGGAAGTTCTTCAACCCTATGTAGTCCCCTCTTTTATAGTCAGGCTTTTCCCATTCAACTCCTGTTATTCTCTCCACTTGCAGCTCTACTATTTATTCAAAGCACAGAACCAAGTGGTCGCTAGCTCCTACGGGACTCTCATACTTGATGTCCTCAATGTCTGAGCTGCCCAGGGTGAACAAAAGATCCAATCTTGCTGGTTCATCCTCCCCTCTCACTCTGGTAGTGTCCTTAACATGTTAGTGCATGAGGTTTTCCAGCACCACGTCCAACATCCTGGCTCTCCATGTTTCGGGACCCCCATGTGGCTCCAGGTTTTCCCAGTCAATCTCCCTGTGGTTAAAATCCCCCATAACCAGCAACTTTGCTCTGCTGGGGTGAGCTCTTCTTGCCACCTCAGCAAGTGTGTCCACCATTGCTCTGTTGCTCTCTTCATATTCCTCTCTTGGCCTCCTGCAGTTCTGTGGTGGATTATACATCACTGCAATGACCACTATGTGTTCCCCAGACTGAAGTGTACCTACTATGTAGTCTCTTTCTCCCGTCTCATCTATGCCTTCCATTTTCTCGAATTTCCATCTGTCTTTTACGAGCAGAGCAACCCCACCTCCCTCTCTGCCCCTTCTATCTTTCCTCATGATCTGGTATCATGGTGGGAAGATTGCATCTGTTATTGTCTCCGTGAGTTTTGTTTCTGTAACTGCTATGATGTATGGGGACTTCTCATTGATTCTTTCTTGCCATTCCTCATGTTTATTCGTTAATCCATCTGCATTTGTGTACCAAACCTTCAACTTCTGTTCTAATACTGTAACTGTGATGTGGGGGGTGGGAACAGAGGGATCGGTGTGTGATGGTTGGTTTGGATTGTTCAGTTGCCTTGGGGTGTCGTGGCTGGAGTCCTTCTACAGGTGTTTCTGGGGGGTGTGCTTGTCCTTCCATTTGATCCTGGGTTATTCTGCTCTCCTTTTTCATTTCCTCCCATTTCTCCTTTCGTTTTTGAACTCTCTCTTTCATCATCTTCCTTTCGTCCTGTGTTCTGTCTCGATCGAGGTATACACTCTGGAACTCTTGCTTGCCTCTCAGCCGTGCTTTCTCCTGCAGGATCATGGTTCAGGTTGATTCTGCCTTGAAAATTACTTTGAGAGGCCGATTCCTTTTCTTTGTGAACCACCCGATTCTCCGAAAATTTGCCACCTGGGTCATGTCCCCCTCGCCTATCACCTTCATGATGTCTTCAATCACTTTTTTCTCCTCCTGTTTTCTTTCATCATAAGTTTCCCCTTTAGCTTCGTCTAGCCATAGACAAACACGGATCTCTCCCTTTCCACCTCCCACTGTTACTCCCATTGCATCCTCTGATGTGTTTTAGTTCCTTCCCGTGGAGTGTTCCTTCCTTCAGTCCCTTCCCTAGTTATGGGCCCTATGCTTCTTGGTTTGTCCTTCCTGCTCACCTGTTCCTGGCCCCCACAGGTATCTGGTATGGTCCCTGCACATGTCCTAGTTCCTTCAATGTCTTCCAATCTCTCATTCTGTCCTAGTGTGCTCCCTGTCTTTGTTTTGGCCCCATATGGGTTTGACAGGACCTCTGCATACAGTTTAGTTTCCATGCTCCCTTCAGACCTGTTGTCTGTGTCTGATGTAGCCATTGCCGATGCTACTTCTGTAATATCTTTGTCTCTATGCTGTTTCAGATGTCTCAGCTCCTTTTCTAATCTCTCTATCTTGATTTCTGCTGCTGTGGCCTGTTGCTTCCACCTTCTGCATTCTGCTGCTAACCTCTCTTCCATCTTCCTTTCCAGCTCATCTAGTCTCCTTCCCCAGTCTTCCTCCCTTTTTTTGAGCTCTACCTCCCATTCCTCCCTCCCAGATTCGTCCTTGGAGCCCCTTGTCCTCATCCTGG
>NC_091320.1:11383426-11493426 GCF_038502225.1 Cherax quadricarinatus
TTCCTGACATTGTACATCGAAAAAATATTTTTTACCATCTAGATAATTATTTATATATTTTTTCCCTCACAGAAAATGAGATGAAGGCTAATGATACCTCTGAGACAGTTGATTCTGACCGCGGTACCACACAGTCTGGGAAGTAATGCTTCCCACCGCAGTACCTCACAACTCCGAGGAGCGTCCACGAATAATTTGAGGGGTGATGAGACCTGAGGAGCATCGCCACGCTAGTCGCATCAATCCTCAACCCAGGAAGATGAGTACCCAGAACATGTGACATATATACTGAATTTTAGAGGTAGACATACAGTGCAGAAATATACTCTCCCCTCAGCATAAGAGAGGGATTTGGGGATGTACTTTCGTGTATATAGGGAATATTATATAGATCAGATGCGAGAAATTATTTTTTAAAAGTTTGAGGCAAAATATATCAGGTGAAGTTCAAAAATGGTCAGTTTGTAATTAATTTAGCATTTGAGATTGTAAGTGAGGAGAAAATATCAGAAGTCTTTGATCGATGAGTGGAAGCAATATTAGAAAGATTTGAGACAGAATTACAAGATAGGGAAGGTTCGGGGAGAATTATAGATCATATTGAATAATTTAGTTCAGAGTACAACTAGGGTCATATATGGATTACCCGAAGTTGAGAGGTAGGCAATATATTTTTGATCCAAAGATAGATGACGGGTTGTGTGTACTGCTGCTGTTACTGTATATAATTGTCACAAAATGGGCAAGAATTGGTGTGATATATCCAAGTTTGTGAATTGTTAGGGATGGTGTCTTAACTATGCAAAAACTTCTATAGATGAATTTCCCATTACTGGTGACAAGTTAACATTATTGGAAAAGAAAAATAAAGTTTCGTTATGTTTATCAGACAGGATTAGGATGGAGCTTTTGTGTCCGTGTGCCGTAAGGGTACTAAGGAATTTAAGAATATTATCATGTGTAAATTATTGATGGATGAGTCACACCTTGTGCTGATTAAGAAGTTTGATGGGTACGTCAGAACGATAATGCATGAAAAAGGTAATGTTAAGAAACATTGCCATAGTTGTTTAATGAAGTTACATACACAGGAGGAGTTAGTTATAAACGAAGATGGATGTAAGATCAACCAAACCCTCGTATTACCTCCACAAGGATCAACTGACCATTTTAAAAATTATAGTCATTCTCATTCTAGCGAATATATATAAGAGTTTATAATTTTGAAAGTGCTCTTGATCGTACTTGCTGTGCTGGCAAAATTGAAGCACGACATATAGTCATTGCTTATTGTTACGTAATATTTGATCGAGAAGGAACTGTGATTTCTGTTAAAGGTTACGAGCAGAAGGTATTATGATATCATTATGAATGGGTATGATGAAGTGCGATTTGATTGGCAAATCACATGTGAATTATGCTGTGTAACCTTCCTAGCTGCAAAATACAAGTATCGCCACCATGATTACAGGATACAGTTCAGTAATTGCATCGGAGCATATTGTGTTCGTTGCAATTTGCAATGTAAAGATAAGAGAAATAGTTTATTAATGTTTAGTCATAATATGTCCTATGATTTAGGGGTAATTTTAAAAGACTTGAGAGTGGATAAATATAAAATTGAGGTTCATTCAAAACAAACACTTAAATTCTTAAGAATTTAAGTGCTTGTTATATTTCAGTATTCTCTGAGTTTGGTAAATGGATGTCTTTCCAGTTTAGCAGAACAGCATATCAAGGCAGGTAATCATTCTCAAGGACGCACCTAAGTGATACTCTTATTATGTAAGGGCAAACGGGTGCTATGTTATGACTATATTGACAGTTTAAAAAAGAAATCGGGGAAACAAAGTTGCCAAGAGAAATTTCTTAATTCATTGAGAAACAGTCACATTAGCCAGGAAGATTATGACAATGTTGTGAAAGTTGTCCAGTTGGGGGAAATACAAGACTTTAGGTGATTACTTGATGTTGTATCTCAAGACAGATGTGGGATTGTTAGATGATGTCTTCATGGAGTGGCGTAAAACACTCAAAGATATTTACAGTTTACACCTTAGTAATTATATCAGTTTACGATCTTTCACTTTGGATGTTTTCTTGTTAAAAACAAAAGTAAAATTAGATATATTACATTTACATGAATTATATGATCTGATAAAAAGAAATCTCAAATGGGGATTCAGTCAATATACCAAGACTGATAATCCTTAAATTAACCCCAATTTTGATAGAGTGGGATGGGTACTCATATTTTATATCTTGACTTTAATTCATTGTATACCAGTGTTATGGTTGAAGCTCTACCACAGAATGGTATAAGAAAATTATCTAATGAAGAAAGACCAGATTCCTTGTTTTGGTGTTAACTAAGGTATCAGTGAGTGGGATAAAGGTTATTGTATTGAATGTGACACCAAACCAGTGAATCCTGAGGCAGCTAGACGAACAATGAACTTCCTTGATATTATCACACATGAATATATCAGAAGACATGTTATCTCATTCTGAGTCTCTTTTGAAAAATGAAGGTAGAAAGATACCCAAATTTAATACGAAATTAGTGGCTGCCCATCTTCCACAGAAACATTATCTAGTGAGGTTGGAATTGCTTCACCTTTTAACAGATCTTGGGTTGGAGATAGAAAAGGTTCATGCAGTATATGAATATAATCAGACAAAAATGCTAGAGCCCTTCATTAGAACTAATATTGAACAACAAACTGCTACACAATGTTCCATCAAGATTAAGCTGACTAACAATGGCATTTACGGTAAATAATTACTTAATATCACAAAGTATGGTGAGACCTATAAATATATAAAGGATGAGAAAGCATTTGCTAGAGCTGTCAATGACACCTTTTTGAAAAATATTAAACATTTGAATCAAAACAAAGGGATTTGCACGTTCACCAAACCGAAATTAACTGGTGATCAACCTCTTTATCTAGGTTTTCAAATTTTCGAGATTGCTAAAAAGAAATTGTACTATTCTTGGTATAAAGTCTTAAAACATTATGGATATGATATAAGACTACTGTACAGTAATGCAAAGATTTGTTTACCGAATTAAAGAGAGAACAGTTGGTAGAATATATGGATTTTTAAAATTTGAGTCATGATCATCCATTATATGATAACAGTAGGAAAGGTGAGTTAGGATAATTGAAATCTGAAATGAGTTATTATATTATTAATGAGTTGGTTGCTCTGAAAGCAAAAATGTGTTGTGTGAAGATGACTGGAAGAACAAGTAGTGTCAGTAGAGACATTTCAGACCATTGTTAACTCATGGTGGTATAAAAATGTTTTCACAAAAGTTGATAAAGAACTATTGAAGTGTAAGTTTATTAGTAATGTCACAGGAGAGAGATGTAGAGTAAAGATTAAGAAGAGAGGATTGTCTGCCTTTGATGATAAAAGGTATCACTTGGACACCAAACATTCTCTGGCTTATGGACACCCTGATGGACACCCTGATGGACACCCTGATGGACACCTTGATGGACACTCTGAGGGAAACCAGATATTCCAGCATCTAAACATAGGAGACTAAACTAATTCCCCGCTGTGTTGTACATAAACATTTGTGAATATTTCCACTATGATGTACGTAGAAACTCTGGTGAAGTTGTAGAAAAGTTGTAAAAATGTTGTACTAGAGAAAATGTATCTTTTTGTATTGAAATGTGTAACAAATAAAAATTTGTGAAATGAATTTGTGTAATTATTTACCACTTGTATTACCACTTATTTGCATGACCTCTGTATTGAATCATCTATAACTTAATAACTTTAAAAATGTGTAACTCAAGAGCACTAAAAACACATAGGTGTTTAGCGCAAAATATGTTATCCAAAGTTAACAAGCAATTTGGTGGTAAAGTATACCAGGGTATTACCTCTAAAAATTGGGTCCCAGAGCTGTATTATGACATGTTGGTGTTTACCGTTTGAAATCAAAACATTTGGTGGTAAACCTTTACAGGCTTTGGAATGTTTACCGTAGCGCGACACATAGGTGTTTACCAGAAGTACGAACATTTACTTATATACGAATTAAAATATCGTGAAAAAACTTGATCCGGGAGTTGGAGCTCGACCCTAGATTAGGGGACATATCTTAAAATAAAAAATTGGGATAGACCCAAAAATTGAAGTAAAGAATTGAAAAATTTGGCAACACTCGAGAAAATGAACAATTTGGAAAATTTGGCAACACTCGAGAAAATGAACAATTTGGAAAATTTGGCAACACTCGAGAAAATGAACAATTTGGAAAATTTGGCAACACTCGAGAAAATGAACAATTTGGAAAATTTGGAAATACTCGAAAAAAATTAAAAATTTGTAAAATTTGGCAACACATCCGAAATTTTTTTTGGCAACACTCCTGGAATATTTTGCAATCCCCGATGGAATATGCCCTTAGGGGGTAGGAGGCAGGGTCAGGGGAAGGAGGAAAAAAATGGGGGAAGGGTGGTCGAGGGAGGCGAAAGGGAGTCCCTAAAAATGAGAGGGAAGCCCCAATCAAAAAAATTCCTTGCTCTGGCACTTTCCCTCCTACTCCCTTTGTTTGAAAGTTTGCAATATATTTTAGTGAATAGTAAATTCTCATCTCAAACATGCTGCTTCTTGAGACTTTCTTATAATTTCATGAACTAAATAAGAATTCTTATTGTGTCCTTGTTTATTATCGTATTAAATATTCTTATTTGGTTAGGCTTTCTATATCAAAATAATTCACATATATTACTAATAATAAAGGTCTCAGAGAATACACCATTTGCTAGACAGGTAATGTCTACCATCATTTATTCAGTTCCTACAGTACGTTCACTCTGCATATTTCTTATAACGTAGTATTTCCACTGCTAAATAGGTATGTCATATGAAGGTCGCTTCCTTCATGCCTGTATTGTGCTCTTCTGATAGAGGAGACAGTTATCCCGTTAATGCCATCCACGATACTCTCAAATTATGCGATATTTTCTCAAGGAGCACTAAAGAGCTGGCGCCTTAACCCTCGGATGAAAGGCAGCCATTACAGCAGCCGCTGGAGGTTCCTCGTAACTTCAAAAGATTTTCCTATTAGCTGCTTTTGACAGATTAAAGATAAAATTGTTCATTAAAATGCTAAAAGTAATTCCATACATATATATATATATATATAAAAGATCAAACAGCTTTATATACAAGAATATGCGCCACAAGTCTCTCTCCGGCGCATTTCTGCAAATCACATCTCAACAGCACAGTGGATGATACAGAGCTCTATAATAACACCGTCCTGTCCATAGTCTAGCAGACCAATATTCACAATGTTATGGTCCACAGTCTTCCTTGTCGATTACCTGGTATGACCATTATTTATTTTGTCAATTATAATTTAGAAAACATTTTCATAGTTGTTGTTAATTCATTCCATCTCAATGCATTTTATTTATTCACTTCTCTCACACCAATCATAATTTTATGTTCTTATGGCTCATTTGAATTTTTACTTTTGTTTACAAATAACTCGTACATGTGAGACAAACTTATGACGACGTCTTGGACAATAAACTACTCACACAGAACCCAGAAAGGAAGGGAGCTAGTATATATATACTACTACTACTACTGCTACTACTGCTACTACTACTACTACTACTACTGCTACTACTGCTACTACTACTGCTACTACTACTACTACTACTACTATTACTATCTCTACTTTCTTCATATTATTATTATTATTTCTAGCAGCTGTCTCCCGTCCCCGCCTCATCTGGTATATATACTGGCTCCCTTTCCTTCGTGCTTCTGTGTGACTAGTTTATTGTCCAAGTCGGACTGAAACGTCGTCATAACTTTTAGTCTCCTATTTCAGGGTATTTGTTTATTGTTTCATTCATGGTATTGTGTCATTTTATTTTTTTACTTTTGTATCTATCTTCATTCATTCGATTTTTTCTCTTCCCAAATCGTCTTCGTCGGTATTTTTGTCTCTGAGAATCTTTAAAGATGTGATCATATCCCTTCTGATTTTCTAAGGATGTGCTGTAAGATCTAACTTTCTTTACTATTTGTCGTGTCTCAACCCGTCGTAGCTCTGGAAGAAATGTTGTAACAAACCTTGAACTTTTCCAAAACTTTTATTCTACCTTTATTGTGACAAGGGTTCTATACAGGCGCTGTTTCCTCTAATACTAGTGTTATTTATGGCACGTATTTTTATCAGACGGATATACCAATATTTACCAGCTTTGTATATGTCACCGGCACTGATATTGTTTTTATATCGGATCATCAGCAGCTTAACTAATCAGAGAATGAGCCTTGATTTTCGAGGGGCTACGTGCTTCTCAAGCGAAATATTTGGTGTGATGCTCACAACTATATCAGCTATATCGGTCTGAGGAAAACGATGGAAGGTAACATTTGCTGCTGAGAAAGCACAAATGGTGATGGCCTCTCTTGCATTAAGTAATATCTATCTTTCTGCTTCTTATCTCATCCGCTAAATCCTGCATTTGTTGAGATGGTATTATAGTACACACTTGTTGGTCAGTCACTTAGGATGTACGTATCTTCCTGTGCATTGTTGCTGTCTGCTTCCGTCCTTATCCCATTCCTTTATTTAGGATCCTGCTAAGATAAAGACATGACAAAGAATATAATATTGCAACTCATGAAAAAAGTAAAATACGAGAAGGAAAGGGTGACTGCACAATTTTAAAATACAAAATAGAAACCGTAAGTAGGAAGACAGAGTACTCAGAGAAGAAACCTAGAAACTGAACCACTACTCACCTTTCCTTCCACATTCCTATTCTCAGTCAATCAATAGCTCAATTATCTACAGCATTATCAGGCGATAAGTCATATAAATGTTAATGTCTCCACTCAACCAACATACATTATACACAATATATATATGTGTGTGTGTGTGTGTGTGTGTGTGTGTGTGTGTGCGCGTGTGCGGGTGAGTGTGTGTGTATGTGTGGTGTGCAGTGTGTGAGTGTAGTCCTGTGTGTGTGTGTGTGTGTGCGTAGAGAGAGGGAGAGAGAGAAGAAAGAGAGAGTATGTACTTGTGAATCTTAGCGTATTATTGAGAAACAAGAGATAAATAACAAGAAAAAAAGACAACAGATAACAATTAATAACAGTTTCCATACATGAAAACGTGAAGTTTACTCGTGGACAGTAATTTGTACACCAAAAAACGTTTAAAATATACTTAAACTGCTAAATAATAGAATAAATTAATAATTAATATGGATGCAATATGAAATATAAATAGAATTCCGAAATTGTTACTAAGTGGCCAGAGCTTGGTGGGCGACCTGGGTGAGTGAGGTCTCTCGTCTGGGTAGTCTGCGGGTCAAGGCTGTCCAGGAGGATGCTAATACTGGGAGCAGATTTCTGCGTGTCCTCCCCAGTAATAGCATCTAACTGTTCTCGTTGTTCTCTTGGGTTGTTGTCCTCTCCTTGGGTTGTTGTCCTCTCCTTCGGTTGTTGTCCTCTTCTTCGGTTGTTGTCCTCTCCTTCGGTTGTTGTCTGGTCCTTGTGTTGTTGTCTGGTCCTTGTGTTGTTGTCTGGTCCTTGTGTTGTTGTCTGGTCCTTGTGTTGTTGTCCTCTCCTTGTGTTGTTGTCTGGTCCTTGTGTTGTTGTCCTCTCCTTGTGTTGTTGTCTGGTATTTGTGTTGTTGTCCTCTACTTGTGTTGTTGTCCTCTACTTGTGTTGTTGTCCTCTCCTTGTGTTGTTGTCCTCTCCTTGTGTTGCTGTCTGGTCTTTGTGTTGTTGTCTGGTCCTTGTGTTGTTGTCCTCTCCTTGTGTTGTTGTCTGGTCCTTGTGTTGTTGTCCTCTCGTGTTGTTGTCTGGTCCTTGTGTTGCTGACCTCAGGGAAGTGGTGAATGGTGAATATCTGAGGGGCCAAGGATGGTCACCTGAAGCCATGGACCTGAGTGAGGCATTAATAACTTAATGATCTTCCCTTTCAGAACTTCAAGATCTTCTAGAACTTCAAGAACTTCGAGACCTTCAAGAACTTCAAGAGCTTCGAGACCTTCAAGAACTTCAAGAACTTCGAGGCCCTCAAGAACTTCACCCTTCACAACCATTACTTCACCCTCACCCTCACCACATGTCCATTACTCTCACCACCAGTCCATCACCCTCACCACCAGTCCATCACCCTCACCACCAGTCCATCACCCTCACCTCCAGTCCATCACCCTCACCACCAGTCCATCACCCTCACCACCAGTCCATCACCCTAACCAACAGTCCATCACCCTCACCAACAGTCCATCAGTCTCACCAACAGTCCATCACCCTCACCAAGAGTTCATCACAGTCGTCAATCGTTCGTCACAATCGTCAGTCGTTCATCACAATCGTCAGTCGTTCATCACAATCGTCAGTCGTTCGTCACAATCGTCAATCGTTCATCACAATCGTCAGTCGTTCATCACAATCGTCAGTCCTCCATCACAATCGTCAGTCGTTCATCACAAGCTTCAGTCGTTCATCACAATCATCAGTCGCTCATCACATCGTCAGTCGTTCTTCACAATCGTCAATAGTTCGTCACAATCGTCAGTCGTTCATAACAAGCGTCAGTCGTTCATCACAATCGTCAGTCGTTCATCACAATCGTCAGTCGTTCATCACAAGCGTCAGTCGTTCATTGCAATCGTCAATCGTTAGTCACAATCGTCAGTCGTTTATCACAAGCGTCAGTCGTTCATCACAATCGTCAGGCATTCTTCAAAATCGTCACACGTTCATCGCAATCCTCAATCGTTCATCACAATCACCAGTCAATCGCCACCAGTCAATCACTCTCACCACAGGTCAGTCACCTTCAGTCCATCACTCTCACCTCCAATCCATCACCCTTACCACCTGTATTTCACCCTCACCACCAGTCCTTCACCCTCACCATCAGTCCATCACCCTCACCACCAGTCCTTCACCCTCACCACCAGTCCTTCACCCTCACCACCAGTCCTTCACCCTCACCATCAGTCCATCACCCTCACCATCAGTCAATCACCCTCACCATCAGTCCATCACCTTCACCACCGGTCCATCACCCTCAGAACCAATCACCACCAGTCCATCACACTCAGCACCAGTCAATCACCACTAGTCCTTCACCCTCACCACCAGTCCAACACCCTCATCACCAGTCCATCAACCACACCACCAGTGAATCACCCTCATCATCAGTCCATCACCCTCAGCAACAGTCAGTCACCACCAGTCCTTCACCCTCACCACAAGTCCATCCCCCTCACCACCAGTTCATCACCTTCACCAGCATTCCACCCTCAACACCAGTCCATTCCATCACCACCATTCCATCACCCTCACCACAAGTTCATCACCCTCACCAACAGTCCATCACCCTCACCACCAGTCCATCACCCTCACCACCAGTCCATCACCCTCACCACCAGTCCATCACCCTCACCACCAGTCCATCACCCTCACCACCAGTCCATCACCCTCACCACCAGTCCATCACCCTCACCACCAGTCCATCACCCTCACCACCAGTCCATCACCCTCACCACCACTCCATCACCCTCACCACCACTCCATCACCCTCACCACCAGTCCATCACCCTCACCACCAGTCCATCACCCTCACCACCAGTCCATCACCCTCACCACCAGTCCATCATCACCACCACAATCCATCACCCTCACCACCAGTCCATCACCCTCACCACCAGTCCATCACCGTCACCATCAGTCCATCACCCTCACCGCCAGTCCATCACCCTCACCACCAGTTCATCACCGTCACCACCAGTCCATCACCCTCACCACCAGTCCATCACCCTCACCACCAGTCCATCACCCTCACCACCAGTCCATCACCCTCACCACCAGTGCATCACCCTCACCACCAGTCCATCACCCTCACCACCAGTCCATCACCCTCACCACCAGTCCATCACCCTCACCACCAGTCCATCACCCTCACCACCAGTCCATCACCCTCACCACCAGTCCATCACCCTCACCAACAGTCCATCACCCTCACCACCAGTCCATCACCCTCACCACCAGTCCATCACCCTCACCACCAGTCCATCACCATCACCACCAGTCCATCACCCTCACCACCAGTCCATCACCCTCACCACCAGTCCATCACCCTCACCACCAGTCCATCACCCTCACCACCAGTCCATCACCCTCACCACCAGTCCATCACTCTCACCACCAGTCCATCACCCTCACCACCAGTCCATCACCCTCACCGCCAGTCCATCACCCTCACCACCAGTCCATCACCCTCACCACCATTCCTTCACTCTCACCACCAGTCCATCACCCTCACCACCAGTCCATCACCCTCACCACCAGTCCATCACCCTCACCACCAGTCCATCACCCTCACCACCAGTCCATCATCCTCACCGCCAGTCCATCACCCTCACCACCACATCACCCTCACCACCGGTCCATCACCCTCACCACCAGTCCATCACCCTCACCACCAGTCCATCACCCTCACCACCAGTCCATCACCCTCACCACCAGTCCATCACCCTCACCACCAGTCCATCACCCTCACCACCAGTCCATCACCCTCACCACCAGTCCATCACCCTCACCAACAGTCCATCACCCTCACCACCAGTCCATCACCCTCACCACCAGTCCATCACCCTCACCACCAGTCCATCACCTTCACCACCAGTCCATCACCCTCACCACCAGTCCATCACTCTCACCACCATCAGTCCATCTCACCACCAGTCCATCACACCAGTCACCCTCACCACCAGTCCATCACCCTCACCACCAGTTCATCACCCTCACCACCAGTCCATCACCCTCACCACCAGTTCATCACCCTCACCATCAGTCATCACCCTCACCACAGTCCATCAAACTCACCACCAGTCCATCACCCTCACCACCAGTCCATCACCCTCACCAGTCCATCACCCTCACAAGTCCATCACCCTCACCACCAGTCCATCACCCTCACCAACAGTCCATCACCCTCACCACCAGTCCATCACCCTCACCACCAGTCCATCACCCTCACCACCAGTCCATCACCCTCACCACCAGTCCATCACCCTCACCACCAGTCCATCACCCTCACCACCAGTCCATCACCCTCACCACCAGTCCATCACCCTCACCACCAGTCCATCACCCTCACCACCAGTCCATCACCCTCACCACCAGTCCATCACCCTCACCACCAGTCCAGCACCCTCACCACCAGTCCATCACCCTCACCACCAGTCCATCACCCTCACCACCAGTCCATCACCCTCACCACCAGTCCATCACCCTCACCACCAGTCCATCACCCTCACCACCAGTCCATCACCCTCACCACCAGTCCATCACCCTCACCACCAGTCCATCACCCTCACCATCAGTCCATCACCCTCACCACCAGTCCATCACCCTCATGGCCAGTCCATCACCCTCACCAAGTATTCATCACAATCGTCAGTCGGTCGTAACAACCGTCAGTCGTTCATCTTAAGCGTCAGTTGTTCATCACAAGCGCCAGTCGCTCACCACAATCGTCAGTCGTTCATCACAATCGTCAATCGTTCGTCACAATCGTAAGTCGTTCGTCACAATCGTCAGTCGTTCATCACAATCGTAAGTCGTTCATTACAATCGTCAGTCGTTCATCACAATCGTGAGTCGCTCGTCACAATCGTCAATCGTTCACCACAATCGTCAATCGTTCATCACGATCATCAGTCATTCATCACAATCGTCAGTCTCATGACAATCATCAGTCTTTCATCACAATCGTGAGTCGCTCGTCACAATCGTCACAGGATCGTCACCCTCACCACACATCCATCACTCTCTCCACCAGTCCATCACCATCACCACCAGTACATCATTTTCACCAATCATCACCCTCACCACCAGTCCATCACACTCACGGCCAATCCGTCACAATCACCGCCAATCCATCACCCTCACCACCAGTCCATCACCCTCACAATCAGCCCATCACTCTCAAAAACAGCCCATCACCCTCACCACCATTCCATCACACTCACCACCAGTCCATCGCCCTCACCACCAGTCCATCACCTTCACCACCAGTCCATCACTCTCACCACCAATCCATCACCCTCACCACCAGTCCATCACCCTCACCATCAGTCCATCACTCTCACCACCAGTCCATCACCCTCACCACCAGTCCATCACCCTCACCACCAGTCCATCACCCTCACCACCAGTCCATCACCCTCACCACCAGTCCATCACCCTCACCACCAGTCCATCACCCTCACCACCAGTCCATCACCCTCACCACCAGTCCATCACTCTCACCACCAGTCCATCACCCTCACCACCAGTCCATCACCCTCACCATCAGTCCATCACTCTCACCACCAGTCCATCACCCTCACCACCAGTCCATCACCCTCACCATCAGTCCATCACCCTCACCACCAGTCCATCACCCTCACCACCAGTCCATCACCATCACCACCAGTCCATCACCCTCACCACCAGTCCATCACCCTCACCACCAGTCCATCACCCTCACCACCAGTCCATCACCCTCACCACCAGTCCATCACCCTCACCACCAGTCCATCACCCTCACCACCAGTCCATCACCCTCACCACCAGACCATCACCCTCACCACCAGTCCATCACCCTCACCACCAGTCCATCACCCTCACCACCAGTCCATCACCCTCACCACCAGTCCATCACCCTCACCACCAGTCCATCACCCTCACCACCAGTCCATCACCCTCACCACCAGTCCATCACCCTCACCACCAGTCCATCACCCTCACCACCAGTCCATCACCCTCACCACCAGTCCATCACCCTCACCACCAGTCCATCACCCTCACCACCAGTCCATCACCCTCACCACCAGTCCATCACCCTCACCACCAGTCCATCACCCTCACCACCAGTCCATCACCCTCACCACCAGTCCATCACCCTCACCACCAGTCCATCACCCTCACCACCAGTCCATCACCCTCACCACCAGTCCATCACCCTCACCACCAGTCCATCACCCTCACCACCAGTCCATCACCTCACCACCAGTCCATCACCCTCACCACCAGTCCATCACCCTCACCACCAGTCCATCACCCTCACCACCAGTCCATCACCCTCACCACCAGTCCATCACCCTCACCACCAGTCCATCACCCTCACCACCAGTCCATCACCCTCACCACCAGTCCATCACCCTCACCACCAGTCCATCACCCTCACCACCAGTCCATCACCCTCACCACCAGTCCATCACCCTCACCACCAGTCCATCACCCTCACCACCAGTCCATCACCCTCACCACCAGTCCATCACCCTCACCACCAGTCCATCACCCTCACCACCAGTCCATCACCCTCACCACCAGTCCATCACCCTCACCACTAGTCCATCACCCTCACCGCCAGTCATTCACCCTCACCACCATTATATCACCCTCACCACTAGTCCATCACCTCACCACAAGTCCATCACCCTCACCACCAGTCCATCACCCTCACCACCAGTCCATCACCCTCACCACCAGTCCATCACCCTCACCACCAGTCCTTCACCCTCACCACCAGTCCATCACCCTCACCACCAGTTCATCACCCTCACCACCAGTCCATCATCCTCACCGCCAGTCCATCACCCTCACCACCAGTCCATCACCCTCACCACCAGTCCACCACCTTCATCACCAGTTCATCACCCTCACAACCACTCCATCACCCACAACATCAGTCCATCACCCTCACCACCAGTCCATCACTCTCATCACCAGTCCATCACCCTCACCACCAGTCCATCACCCTCACCACCAGTCCATCACCCTCACCACCAGTCCATCACCCTCACCACCAGTCCATCACCCTCACCACCAGTCCATCACCCTCACCATCAGTCCATCACCCTCACCACCAGTCCATCACCCTCACCACCAGTCCATCACCCTCACCACCAGTCCATCACCCTCACCACCAGTCCATCACCCTCACCACCAGTCCATCACCCTCACCACCAGTCCATCACCCTCACCATCAGTCCATCACTCTCACCACCAGTCCATCACCCTCACCACCAGTCCATCACCCTCACCACCAGTCCATCACCCTCACCACCAGTCCATCACCCTCACCACCAGTCCATCACCCTCACCATCAGTCCATCACTCTCACCACTAGTCCATCACTCTCACCACCAGTCCATCACCCTCACCACCATTCCATCACCATCACCACCAGTCCATCACGCTCACCACCAGTCCATTACCCTCACCACCAGTCCATCACCCTCACTACCAGTCCATCACCCTCATGGCGAGTCCATCACCCTCATGGCCAGTCCATCACCCTCACCAAGTATTCATCACAACCGTCAGTCGGTCGTAACAAAGGTCAGTTGTTCATCTCAAGCGTCAGTTGTTCATCACAATCGTCAGTCGTTCATCACAAGCGCCTGTCGCTCACCACAATCGTCAGTCGTCCATCACAATCGTCAGTCGTTCATCACAATCGTCAGTCGTTCATCACAATCGTCAGTCGCTCATCACAATCGTCAATCGTTCGCCACAATCGTAAGTCGTTCGTCACAATCGTCAGACGTTCATCACAATCGTAAGTCGTTCATTACAATCGCCAGTCGTTCATCGCAAGCGTCAGTCGTTCATCACAATCGTCAATCGTTCACCACAATCGTCAGTCGTTCATCACAATCATCAGTCATTCATCACAATCGTCAGTCTTTCATCACAATCATCAGTCGTTCATCACAATCGTCAGTCTTTCATCACAATCTTGAGTCGCTCGTCACAATCGTCACAGGTTCGTCACCCTCACCACCCATCCATCACTCTCTTCACTAGTCAATCACCGTCACCACCAGTACATCACATTCACCAGTCATCACCCTCACCACCAGTCCATCACTCTGACCACCAGTCCATCACCCTCACCATCAGTCCATCACCATCACCACCAGTCCATCACCCTCACCACCCGTCTAACATCCTCACCACCAGTCAGTCACCCTCAGCACCAGTCGATCACCATCACCACCAGTCCAACACCCTCACCACCAGTCCATCACCCTCACCATCAGTCAATCACTCTCACCCCCAGTCCATTACCCTCACCACCAGTCCATCACCCTCACCATCACTCCATCACTCTCACCCCATGTCCATCACCATCACCGCCAGTCCATCACCCTCACCGCCAGTCCATCACCCTCACCACCAGTCCATCACCATCACCACCAGTCCAACACCCTCACCACCAGTCCATCACCCTCACCACCAGTCCATCACCCTCACCACCAGTCCATCACCCTCACCACCAGTCCATCACCCTCACCACCAGTCCATCACCCTCACCACCAGTCCATCACCCTCACCATCAGTCCATCACTCTCACCACCAGTCCATCACACCACCAGTCCATTTCTCTCACCACCAGTTCATCACCCTCACCACCAGTCCATCACCCTCACCACCAGTCCATCACCCTCACCACCAGTCCATCACCCTCACCACCAGTCCATCACCCTCACCATCAGTCCATCACTCTCACAACCAGTCCATCACCATCACCACCAGTCCATCACCCTCACCATCACCACCAGTCCATCACCCTCACCACCAGTCCATCACCCTCACCAACAGTCCATCAACCTCACCACCAGTCCATCACCCTCACCACCAGTCCATCATCCTCACCAAATCCATCACCCTCACCACCAGTCCATCACCATCACCACAATCCATCACCCTCACCACCTGTCAATCACCCACACCACCAGTCCATCACCCTCACCACCAATCCATCACCCTCACCACCAGTCCATCACCCTCACCACCAGTCCATCACCCTCACCACAAGTCCATCACCCTCACCACCAGTCCATCACCCTCACCACCAGTCCATCACCCTCACCACCAGTCCATCACCCTCACCACCAGTCCATCACCCTCACCACCAGTCCATCACCCTCACCACCAGTCCATCACCCTCACCACCAGTCCATCACCCTCACCACCAGTCCATCACCCTCACCACCAGTCCATCACCCTCACCACCAGTCCATCACCCTCACCACCAGTCCATCACCCTCACCACCAGTCCATCACCCTCACCACCAGTCCATCACCCTCACCACCAGTCCATCACTCTCACCACCAGTCCATCACCCTCACAACCAGTCCATCACCCTCACCACCAGTCCATCACCCTCACAATGAAATATAACACCAGTCCATCACCCTCACCACCAGACCCGTCCAGAACAATGAAATATAACAGGGAAACCCGTCCAGAACAATGAAATATGACAGAGAAACCCGTCAGGAACAATGAAATATGACAGGGAAACCCGTCCAGAACAATGAAATATGACAGGGAAACCCGTCCAAAACAAAGAAATACGACAGGAAAACCCGTCAAGGAAAATGAAATATGACAGGGAAACCCGTCCAGGAAAACGAAATGTGACAGGGAAACCCGTCGAAAACAATGAAACATGACAGAGAAGCCCGTCCAGAACAATGAAATATGACAGGAAAACCTGTACAGAACAATGAAATATGACAAGGAAACCCGTCCAGAACAATGAAATATGACAGAGAAACCCGTCCAGTAAAATGAAATATGACAGGGAAACCCGTCAAGAACAATGAAATATGACAGGGAAACCCGTCCAGAACAATGAAATATGACAGGGAAACCCGTCTAGAACAATGAAATATGACAAAGAAACCCGTCCAGTAAAATGAAATATGACAGGGAAACCCGTCAAGAACAATCAAATATGACAGGGAAACCCGTCCATAACAGTGAAATATGAGAAGGAAACCCGTCCATAACAATATAATATGACAGGAAAACCCGTCCCTAACAATGAAATATGAGAAAGAAACCCGTCAATAACAACGAAATGTGACAGGGAAACCCGTCCAGAACAATGAAATATGACAGGGAATCCTGTACAGAAAAATGAAATATGAGAAGGAAACCCGTCAAGAACAATGAAATATGACAGGGAAACCCGTCCAGAACAATGAAATATGACAGGGAAACCCGTCCAGAACAAAGAAATATGATAAGGAAACCCGTCTATAACAACGAAACATGAAAGGGAAACCCGTCCAGAACAATGAAATATGACAGGGAAACCCGTCCATATCGATGAAATATAACAGGGAAACCCCTCCAGAACAATTAAATGTGACAGGGAAACCCGTCCAGAAGAATGAAATATGACAGGGAAACCCGTCCAGAACAATGAAATACGAGAAGGAAACCCGTCCAGAACAATGAAATATAACAGGGAAACCCGTCCACAACAATGAAATACGAGAAGGAAACCCGTCCAGAACAATGAAATATAACAGGGAAACTCGTCCAGAACAATGAAATATGACAGGGAAACCCGTCTAGAACAATGAAATATGACAGGGAATCACGTCCATAACAATATAACATGACAGGGAAACCCGTCCATAACAATGAAATATGAGAAGGAAACCCGTCCATAACAATGAAATATGACAGGGAAACCCGTCCAGAACAATGAAATACGAGAAGGAAACCCGTCCAGAACAATGAAATATAACAGGGAAACCCGTCCACAACAATGAAATACGAGAAGGAAACCCGTCCAGAACAATGAAATATGACAGGGAAACCCGTCCGTATCGATGAAATATAACAGGGAAACCCCTCCAGAACAATTAAATGTGACAGGGAAACCCGTCCAGAACAATGAAATATGACAGGGAAACCCGTCCACAACAATGAAATACGAGAAGGAAACCCGTCCAGAACAATAAAATATGACAGGGAAACTCGTCCATATCAATGAAATATGACAGGAAACCCGTCCAGGAAAATGAAATATGACGGGGAAACCCGTCCGGAACAATGAAACATGACAGGAAAACCCGTCCAGGAAAACGGAATATGACACGGAAACTCGTCCGGAACAATGAAATTTGACAGGATAAATCCGTCCAGAACAATGAAATATGACAGGGAAACCTGTCTAGAACAATGAAATATGACAGGGAAACCTGTCTAGAACAATGAAATATGACAGGGAAACCCGTCCAGAACAATCAAACATGAGAAGGAAACCCGTCCGGAACAATGAAATGACAGGGAAACCCGTCCGGAATAATGAAGAATGACAGGGAAACCAGTCCGGAGCAATGAAATATTAGAAGGAAACCCGTCCAGGAAAATGAAATATGACAGGGAAACCCATCCAGGACAATGAAATATGAGAAGGAAACCCGTCCGTAACAATGAAATACGACAGGGAAACCCGTCCAGAACAATGAAATATGACAGGGAAACCCGTCTAGAACAATGAAATATGACAGGGAAACCCGTCCATAACAATATAACATGACAGGGAAACCCGTCCATAACAATGAAATATGAGAAGGAAACCCGTCCATAACAATGAAATATGACAGGGAAACCCGTCCAGAACAATGAAATATGAGAAGGAAACCCGTCCATAACAATGAAATATGACAGGGAAACCCGTCCAAAACAATAAAATATGACAGGGAAACCCGTCCAGAACAATGAAATATGACAGGGAAACCCGTCCAGAACAATGAAATATGAGAAGGAAACCCGTCCATAACAATGAAATATGACAGGGAAACCCGTCCAAAACAATGAAATATGACAGGGAAACCCGTCCAAAACAATAAAATATGACAGGGAAACCCGTCCAGAACAATGAAATATGACAGGGAATCCTGTCCAGAAAAATGAAATATGACAGGGAAACCCGTCCATAACAATATAATATGACAGGGAAACCCGTCCACAACAATGAAATATGACAGGGAAACTCTTCCAGAACAATGAAATATGACAGGGAAACCCGTCCAGAACAATGAAATATGACAGGGAAACCCGTCCAGAACAATGAAATATGACAGGAAAACCCGTCCAGAACAATGAAAAATGACAGGGAAACCCGTCCATAACAATGAAATATGACAAGGAAACCCATCCAGAACAATGAAATACGAGAAGGAAACCCGTCCAAAACAATGAAATATGACAGGGAAACCCGTCCAGAACAATGAAATGTGACAGGGAAACCCCTCTAGAACAATGAAATATGACAGAGAAACCCATCCAGGAAAATGAAATAAGACAGGGAAACCCGTCCAGAACAATCAAATATGAGAAGGAAACCCGTCCGGAACAATGAAATGACAGGGAAACCCGTCCAGAACAATGAAATATGACAGGGAAACCCGTCCGGAACAATGAAGAATGACAGGGAAACCAGTCCGGAGCAATGAAATATTAGAAGGAAACCAGTCCAGGACAATGAAATATGACAGGGAAACCCGTCCAAAACAATGAAATATGACAGGGAAACCCGTCCGGAACAATGAAATATGACAGGGAAACCCGTCTAGAACAATGAAATATGACAGGGAAACCCGTTCATAACAATATAACATGACAGAGAAACCCGTCCATAACAATGAAATATGACAGGGAAACCCGTCCAGAACAATGAAATATGACAGGGAAACCCGTCCAGAACAATGAAATATGAGAAGGAAACCCGTCCATAACAATGAAATATGACAGGGAAACCCGTCCAGAACAATGAAATATGACAGGGAAACCCGTCCAGGAAAATGAAATATGACAGGGAAACCCGCCCAGAACAATCAAATATGAGAAGGAAACCCGTCCAGAACAATGAAATATGATACGGAAACCCGTCCGGAAGAATGATGAATGACAGGGAAACCAGTCCGGAGCAATGAAGTATTAGAAGGAAACCAGTCCAGGACAATGAAATGTGACAGGGAAACCGGACCAAAACAATGAAATATGACAGTGAAACCCGTCTGGAACAATGACATATGAGAAGGAAACCCGTCCAGGAAAATAAAATATGACAGGGAAACCCATCCAGGACAATGAAATACGACTGGGAAACCCGTCCAGAACAATGAAATATGACAGGGAAACTCGTCCGGAACAATGAAATATGACAGGGAACCCCGTCCATAACAATATAACATGACAGGGAAACCCGTCTATAACAATGAAATATGAGAAGGAAACCCGTCCATAACAATGAAATATGACAGGGAAACCCGCCTAGAACAATGAAATATGAGAAGGAAACCCGTCCATAACAATGAAATATGACAGGGAAACCCGTCCAGAACAATGAAATATGACAGGGAAACCCGTCCAGAACAATGAAATATGACAGGGAAACCCGTCCAGAACAATGAAATATGACAGGGAATCCTGTCCAGAAAAATGAAATATGACAGGGAAACCCGTCCATAACAATATAATATGACAGGGAAACCCGTCCATAACAATGAAATATGACAGGGAAACCCTTCCAGAACAATGAAATATGACAGGGAAACCCGTCCAGAACAATGAAATATGACAGGGAAACCCGTCCAGAACAATGAAATATGACAGGAAAACCCGTCCAGAACAATGAAAAATGACAGGGAAACCCGTCCATAACAATGAAATATGACAAGGAAACCCGTCCAGAACAATGAAATACGAGAAGGAAACCCGTCCAAAACAATGAAATATGACAGGGAAACCCGTCCAGAACAATGAAATATGACAGGGAAACCCGTCCAGAACAATGAAATATGACAGGGAAACCCGTCCAGAACAATGAAATATGACAGGGAAACCCGTCCAGAACAATGAAATATGACAGGGAAACCCGTCCAGAACAATGAAATATGACAGGGAAACCCGTCACGGTGCAAAATGCAGGCCAGGCCCACAATCTTTCCCTTCATGCCTTCATAGATAATATTCCTGTCGCGATTCGAAAACACATTTCTCTCAATTCTTGTAGTGGTACCAATGTTTAAAATGATTTTCGGACATCTGATGACATTCTGGAGTAACGTGAGCTCTAAGACCTCCCAATTCTCAAAGTGGACACTTACGTACTACCTGCCCGCGGGCGGAGGCGCTTTCCCTGCAATGTAACTCGCTTAACTTTTGACTGCCGACAACTTCTGTCTTCAGTTTACATTGTAGGACATCGTTTACAAGTCCGAGAGTTGATCCCTACACCACAAGAGCGTAGAAATTGTTGGCGCTTCGGCTACCAGTGAAATATTGCAGGTCCATGGCAGAATGCCTGGTCTGTGGTGCTGCCGACCACACCAAAACATCCTGCAGCTTACCTCCCTCTTGCCTTAATGAGACTCACCCAGCTTATTCACACCTTTGCCAAGTTTACTTAAAAGAACGAGAAATCCGCTGTCTCAAAGAGAAAGATGGTTTTACCTACGCCATGAGTCTCTCATCTCCACCTCCAAGGGAGACTTCTACGACTTTCTTATTTTAGTTACTAAGCGGCCTCTATCCTGGGTGTCACCTACTTCCACAATCTCCTCTGTGGTCACAACTTCCACAGTCACCTCTGTTTTTAACTCTTTTGCAGCCCTGAACTCCGAGGTCTTTACCTCGTCGCCTCAAACTGTCCTTGAATCTTCATCTTGTAGTTCGCATGTATCTATGTGTACACTTTCCAAAACTATACCTTTCCTTCGCCTCTCTACTTCTCCAAAGATCAGACCCTGATCCACCATGAGGCCTGATCTCAGACCGAGTCGCTGGGGCGTTAACCCCGGAAACCCTCTCCAGGTAAACTCTAGGTAATCTCCAAAATTCAAATCTTCTTAACCCCTCCTTCACTTATCCTTCCCAGACATTTTTCCTTTCCAGTCTCTGTGCTTGGTACTTTACCTTTTACTGTGTGTTATGGGTGTGGCGGTTCATCCTTACCCCTCGCACAGTCCCCTCCTCTTCTGTCCCCTCCCAAGTGTCTTCCTCACCTGTCCCCTCCCAAGTTTCTTCCTCTCCTGTTCCCTCCCAAGATTCTGCCTCTCCTGTCCTCACCCAAGTTTCTTCCTCTCCTGTCCCCTCCCAAGTTTCTTCCCAAGTTAACTACCTCCCATTCCCTCCCCCCTTCTTTGGTAACTTCCATCGTCTTTCCGATCTTTACTCACCCTCCCCCTTCCTTGTCATCTGAAACGCTTGTGGATATCTCCAAATAAATTAAGGAGACAGAACCAATGATGGATTTTAGTGCTCATCATTTCCCCTGGGAGAGTCTCACTGTGACTCTCGTGCCGATCAGTTAGAGGCTCTTCTCACTTCTCTTCCCCTCCATATTTTAAATAAGGGTACTCTCACCCATTTTAACCCTTGCATTCAAGCTCTGTCTCTCTCTCTCTCTCTCTCTCTCTCTCTCTCTCTCTCTCTCTCTCTCTCTCTCTCTCTCTCTCTCTCTTGCACTGATCCCCCAGTTTGCTGCTCATCAACTACACTCGGCTTTGCCTGGTCTGTGTTCCTACATTTACATGACAGCGATCATTTTCCTATCCTCCTTACTTCCCGTTCGTGTTCTCGACCTCCTCGAAGTCTACATTGGCAATTTGGACTGGCGATTTGGGACTTTTACTCGTGTCAAAATATTTTTGGTGAGGAACCTTCTTCGTTCTTCACTGATGAGCTATTACAACTGCTTTTTTGAACCGCGGCCTCACGTTCAATCCCTCAAACCTCGAGAAGGTGCTCTCAGAAATGCGTGCCTTGGTGGTCTCCTTGTGCTCGTATAGTACGTTTGAAACTTGCTACATGGGGACGATATAGTTACAATATGACCACAGAGAGACTCCTTGATTTTAAGCGAGTGAGGTCGGTTGCCCGTCGTGTCATCCATGAAGCTCAACGCACTTGTTGGCGGGATTATGTTTCTACCGTCACTTTGGCTTGTTTTATGAATGCAGTTTGGAAAAAATACGGAAACTGAGTGGCAAGTACTCTCCAGACCCTGCTCCCATTCTTCGGGTTGCCGGTGTTAGCATTGCAAGACATCTTGAAGTTGCCACAGTGATTGAAAATCATCTTGTCCGTATTTCTCAGGGGCTCCATCTGTGCCCCTCGTTTCTTTCCTCCAAGTCTGCAAAGGAGTTACTGTCTTTAGACTTTTCATCTAGCAGAAACGAGTCTTATATTGTGCCTTTTAAGCTTCTAAAACTAGTCAGCTGGGTATGATGGCATTCATATTCGTATGCTTCAGTATTTACATCTGTCAGCCCTTGCAGTCCTCTTACGTCTCTTTAATCATATTTGATCGCAAGGGGTTCTTTCCCAGCTGTGGAAAACTGCCGTTGTTCTACCTTTTCTTAAACCAGGTACTTCGGGCCATGATACCTCACACTATCGTTCCATTGCTCTTACCAGTGCAGTTTGCAGGTTGATGGGACTTTAATAAATAGACTTTTCATGAGGTATATAGAGACACTCAATAGTCTCTCCAGTAGTCAATTTTGCTTTCGTAACGGCCGCTCTGCTATTGACCCCTTATTCAGCTTAGATAACCATGTTCGTAATGCCTTTGTTAGTAACCCCTCGGTTATCGTAGTCTTTTTTTATCTTGAAAAGGGATATAACACTACTAGGAAATATAACGTCTTGGCCCAAATTCATTCCTTAGGCCCCTGAGGCAATCTGACACTTTTTCCTTAAAAACTTCTTATCGGACAGACATTTCTGTGTTCCGGTTAATAATTTGCTTTTCCCAAGACCTTGCCCAAGATGAAGGGATGTGTTCTTAGCCCCACTCGTTTTCTACTAGCTGTAAATGATCTGGCCTCTGTTCTCCCATCTAATATTTGGTTATCACTCTGTTGATGACTTTGCTATAGCTTGCGCAGGTGCTGACTGTTGCCTAGTAGCAGCCTCACTCCAGAATGCTGCTGACTGTTGCCTAGTAGCAGCCTCACTCCAGAATGCTGCTGACTGTTGCCTAGTAGCAGCCTCACTCCAGAAAGCTGCTGACTGTTGCCTAGTAGCAGCCTCACTCCAGAATGCTGCTGACTGTTGCCTAGTAGCAGCCTCACTCCAGAATGCTGCTGACTGTTGCCTAGTAGCAGCCTCACTCCAGAATGCTGCTGACTGTTGCCTAGTAGCAGCCTCACTCCAGAATGCTGCTGACAGTTGCCTAGTAGCAGCCTCACTCCAGAATCCTGCTGACTGCTGCCTAGTAGCAGCCTCACTCCAGAATGCTGCTGACTGTTGCCTAGTAGCAGCCTCACTCCAGAATGCTGCTGACTGTTGCCTAGTAACAGCCTCACTCCAGAATGCTGCTGACTGTTGCCTAGTAGCAGCCTCACTCCAGAATGCTGCTGACTGTTGCCTAGTAGCAGCCTCACTCCAGAATGCTGCTGACAGTTGCCTAGTAGCAGCCTCACTCCAGAATCCTGCTGACTGCTGCCTAGTAGCAGCCTCACTCCAGAATGCTGCTGACTGTTACCTAGTAGCAGCCTCACTCCAGAATGCTGCTGACTGTTGCCTAGTAGCAGCCTCACTCCAGAATGCTGCTGACTGTTACCTAGTAGCAGCCTCACTCCAGAATGTTGTCAACAGTGTTTTCCATTGGGCCACTTCACATGGGTTTAAATTTTCTGGTGCTAAAATGAAACAAATTTCTTTCGTCAGACGTTCATTTGTCTCTGATACTTTATTGTACCTGTACGGCTTTCGTATCCCTCAAAGTGATACGGTCAGATTTCCCGGCCTCCTGTTTGATCGCCATTGGTCCTGGAAACCTCACATTACCCCCCTGAAAGCAACTTGTCATAGTCGGCTGAACCTCCTTAAACCCCTCGCTCAACTTTCGTGGGAGGCGGATCAGCTCTAATTTTATCGAATCGAGACTATGGCGACCAGATATATTCTGCAGCCCCTCCCGCAAATCTTTCTAAACTTGATCCCATCCATCGTCAAGGATTACGTTTAAGTCCAGTTGCTTTTCGCTCCTCTCCTGTCTAGAGTCTATATGCATAAGCGAATGTTCCATCCTTGAACAATCGCCGTGATGCCCATTACCTTCGTTATTTTGTCCACTCTCATGACCTTCACGATCCTTCTACATACAAGATAGTAACTGACTTTAATAAAGGTCCGTTATTTGTTCACCGCCTCTGTTTACTTCGTCCCTTTTCTCTTCGTTTTCATTCGCTCTTGTCTTCTCTTCAGTTGCCCCTTTATATATTCATCTAGCATCTAACTTTTCTCCTCCCCCTTGGTACGTTTACATTTTAATGGTAAAAACAATATATGGTTTATATTTCAACGGTAAAAACAATATATGACATAAACCAAACCACGGGCGGGGATAGAACCCGCGATCAGAGAGTCTCAGAACTCCAGACCGTCGCGTTAGCCACTGGGCCAGCTAGCCACACTAATATTCGTCCAACTCGGTATATTTCTAGCTGGTCCAGTGGCTAACGTGACGGTCTGGAGTTTTGAGACTAATCGCGGGTTCTATTCCCGCCCGTGGTATGGTTTGTTTGCAATCGTGTCATTACGATTTCGTGAGTCAAGTTAATATATGACATACATATTTTAGTCTTCAAAATTTAATAAATGCTTTGATAAGATGTACATTACAAAAGTTAAACCAATACATAAGTGGACTCTGTATTAACACAATGATTACAAAGGTACACAGTGACGCGTTACATCCTAGTTCAACACAATGATTACAAAGGTACACAGTGACGCGTTACATCCTAGTTCAACACAATGATTACAAAGGTACACAGTGACGCGTTACATCCTAGTTCAACACAATGATTACAAAGGTACACAGTGACGCGTTACATCCTAGTTCAACACAATGATTACAAAGGTACACAGTGACGCGTTACATCCTAGTTCAATCTTTTAATTTTTTGTTGGTATACCAGAGTTTTAATATCCTAATGAATTAGGACTTATAACATTATCATCAAAGACAACCCACTCTTTTGTAAAACATTTCTTAGTATTCATCATCAGGATCAAGATCATCAACTAACCTATCTTCTTATTCCTATACTCTAATTTTAGCTCATTTCTTTAGTTCTCCTCTTAATATTGATGTTTACATCTTCCTTCTATGTCATCTCATAACATCACTTCAGTCTCGATATAAAGTCATTGATAACTTTAAAATACTCCCAATATGTATATCTTTTCAAAGTTCTACATCCAGGTTTATTACATATTATCTTAGATTTGTTGTATTTATTCTATTTATTCTCTTTGATTTTCTATACAAACTTTTATACCACTTACATATTAGCAAAAACTCACTAAAAAATTTTGAAACCGGTATAATATCTGGGGAGCAGGTACCATGTGAGGTTGTGGTTTAGCGCTTCTTTTTTATTATAATAATAATATCAAGTGAGGTGACAGTGATCTCATGGTAGTTTAACTCACCTCAAAGTCAATTTGATTTATATAAACAGGATACTGGAACGTGTCTATAATAAAATGGCTTGTATGTTTGCTGTCGTGTGGTAAACCAGGCTCGTGGCCTGGTGACAACACCTTCCATTTCACACACTGAAAGTCCGGGTTTGATTCCCGGCAAAGGGTGGAAACTTTGAGCATGTTTCTTTACAGCGGTTGTACCTGTTCACTCCTCAGTATAAAATGGGTATCTGGGTGTTAGTCGACTATGTGGGTCGCATCCTGGAACAAAATTGAATTAATTTGCCCGAAATGCTCCGCATATCAAGCGGCTTTTTACATAGTATGTCATTGATGTCAACTAGGCCTATATACCTTGTAAATGTACTTGTAGAAATAAAGATATTATTCTATTATTAGTCAAGTTATCCAACTCAACACTAGTCAAATAGTCCCTAAGTTCAGCGTAATCTGTCAAGCAAAATTCTGAGAGGTATACTGCATAATTCTTATTATCATATATCCTTGTGATATATAAGTATATTGATATGAGGTCACTGGTGAAAAAAAAAATAAATTATTTACAAGGATCTTCATTATGCAACAGTACATCAGTTTTGTGCACATTTATTCGTATGGTCCCCCCCGACCAGTCCCCCCTACCAGTCCCCCCTGCCAGTCCCCCCTGCCAGTCCCCCCTGCCAGTCCCCCCTGCCTGTCCCCCCTGCCTGTCCCCCCTGCCTGTCTCCTCCCCTGCCTGTCCAAACCCTCGTAAGTCTCTCACTTTCACATACACAGCCCTCGCTCCTGGCTTTCACTTTCACACATACACACACAAGTCTCACACCTGGCTCTAACTTTTATACACACACAGGCATCGCACCCGGCTCTCACTTTCATACACATACAAGCCTCGCACCCGGCTCTCTTACACACACAGGCCTCGCACCCGGCTCTCACACACACACAAGCCTCGCACCCGGCTCTCACACACACACAAGCCTCGCACCCGGCTCTCACATACACACAAGCCTCGCACCCGGCTCTCTCTCTCACACATACAAGCCTCGCACCCGGCTCTCACACACACACAAGCCTCGCACCCGGCTCTCTCACACACACACAGGCCTCGCACCCGGCTCTCTCTCACACACACACAGGCCTCGCACCCGGCTCTCACAAACACACAAGCCTCGCACCCGGCTTTCACACACATACACACACACTGGCCTCGCACCCGGCTCTCTCACACACACACAGGCTTCGCACCCGGCTCTCACACACACACAAGCCTCGCACCCGGCTCTCACATACACACACACAAGTCTCGCACCCGGCTCTCTCTCACACACACACAAGCCTCGCACCCGGCTCTCACACACACACACACAGGCCTCGCACCCGGCTCTCTCACACACACACACACTCAAGCCTCGCACCCGGCTCTCACAAACACACACACACAAGCCTCGCACCCGGCTCTCACACACACACATAATAGTGATCAGTGAAGAGGCGGGGCCAGGAGCTGAGTCTCGACCCCTGCAACCACAATTAGGTGAGTACAATTAGGTGAGTACACACAAGCCTCGCACCCGGCTCTCTCTCTCTCACACATACACACACAACCGTTGTGGGTCTACTACCAAACCGTTGTGGGTCTATAGGCGCTGTTGCCACACAGATTCAAACATACAAAGATCAAAGTGAGTGTGGAAGTGGGTGTTCAAGAATTACCAGCGTTTGGCTAACAAGTGAAATGTGGGGCACCATACAGTGAGAGTGAAAAAGTTAATAAGCAAAAGGAGAAAGGAAAAATAAAATATATAACAAGGGAAGGTGGCAGCAGTAGGCCTGCCTAAGCAGTGACGTCATGACAAGTTGTGTGCCATTATACATATAAAGTGAAGTGTATATAATGTGAAGTGTATACTATCATAAGTGAAAAGTGAAATCGTGTGAGGAACGCGGGATGTATGAACATATATGGTTATAAACATCACGGGTGAAGGATCTCCAAAATAGGGATTTAAGGCCTACGTACGACGACTTCGTCATCAGCATCTGGCAACTTGTCACCGCACCGTTGCCAGCGCAAGTATCACTCACCTATTTGTGGTTTGCATGTTGCAGGCTCTGGCTTCTGGCCTTGCATCACTGTTAGATACTGGTCACTCACTCCTAAAAGCTATTACCAGAATTAGAGTACAAATAGCATAGATAAAGTAAGATAGTGTTGACGAGTGTGGGGAGGACAGCAGTCTAGCGAGGGGTAACATAGGGGTAAGGCAGTATTACTACCAGTAGTTATTAGCAGTAAGAATACCTAGGAAGCTAGGAAGTCCTCTCTCAATGTTAACAAAGAATAGGATAATAACCAGCAATAATTGATACTTAAATCCAGAAAGGGCAATAAATGGAGAGAGTAGCATTTCTAGGAAAGGCAGCTAGCTGGGACTAAATTTTGAGCCTACACGACAGAGAGGTATAACGGATCTTTAAACCACACCGCCTACCCCCCTAACCATCTCTCCCTCACACACACACACACACACACAAGAGCAGACACTCATAGTAGCAATTTCCGCTTTTTATAACCCAGAATTACTGGTATGTATTAACAGTATCTCCCCCTCATACCTCCCCCATACACACAAACACACACATATACACACATACGCACACACACATGTACTAGGACAAAATGGTAACTAACTAGGCGAATACACACACACACACACACACACACACACACACACAGACACACACAGACACACACAGACACACACACACACACACACACACACACACACACACACGCACACACACACATACACACACACACACATGCATGCATGCGTACCCACACACACACATACACACATACACACATACACACACACACACACATGCATGCACACACACACTGCAAGTAGGTGCAGGTCAAGTCCCAGGAGGGTGGGGGTCAGGTCACAAGAAGTTGTGGTCAGTCAAGGACCACTGAGACTCCACATTACACCGCACAAGTCACCTACCTTTCAGACACATAATAAACCCACACATAATTCCACACATAATTACACACACACACACACACACACACACACACACACACACACACACACACACACACACACACATATCCAGACTCACACATACACTCCCCCCCCTCCCCACCGACATCTCATTCCTTCCCCTGATCCCTCCTCTCCCTCTTTCACCCTCCCCCTCCCCACCTCTCCCTCCTTTCCCCTCTCCCTCTCCCACTCACCCACTTGCTTCTCCCTCATTCCCACTCCCCATATTCCCCCCTAAATCCCCCTCCCCACTCCTCTCCCACATAGCCACAGTTCCTCCTCTACCTCCCCCCACACTATGACATACACACTACTAACCTAACACACAGAATTAAATTGGTTTCCCACTCTGAGGCAATCAGGATAAAACAAAAATGGGTTGCTAGAGAGCAGGAAGAAAAACCAAGGGGCAGGAGGAGGAAGCTGCAAAGGAAGATTGGGCAGCAGAGCTCATAAAAAGGGAACATGAATGGGAAAAGAAACTAGAAGAACTTAGCATGAGAATGGAAGAGAGGATAGATATGGAAAGCAGGAAGTGGGAGGTGCAAGTCAAAGCAGCAGAGGCTAGGATACAGAGTTTAGAAGAGGAACTGAAAAATCTGAAACAGCCTAAAGAACTAAAGAACATTTTGGGATTGCCATCAGAGACTGCTACCAGAATGTCACAGATAAGGGGACTGTAGGGAAAGAAGGAGCAAAACTGCATGTAGAAGCTCTATCAGTGGAGACTGTAGTAAATGAAAGAGCTAAGCTATATGTGGAGGCCCTAACAGACCACAGCAGAGCCCAGGGAAAGCCGAGAAGGGAAAATGACAGGCCACTGAGCCCAAGTACATTAGCTAGTGAAACTGAAGAAAGAAAAGCTGCAATGGAGGAAATCAAATTGAATGAGGGGATACGCAGAGATATGCAGTGGGAGAATGAAAGAGTGAGGTCAGTCTTTGTGTATGGGCTCCAGGAAGTTGAAGGGAAAACATATGAAGCAAGAAAACAAGGGGAAAAAAGCATTTGAAAGCATCATGAAAGCAATAGGAGAAGACGACATGACCCAGCTGGAAAATTTTTGGAGAATAGGGGGGTTTATGAAAAAAAAGAACCCGGCCAGTGAAAGTGACCTTCAAGGCAGAATCGACTCGGAACAGGATCCTACAGGAAAAAGCATGATTAAGGGACATGCCAGCATACAGGAAGGTGTATCTCAACCGCGACAGAACACAAGAAGAAAGGCAGAAACTGAGAGAGAATTTACAAAGGCGAAAGGAGGAGAGAGAGGGGATTGAGAAGACAGACAGGAGATCCCGGACCGAGGAAGAAGATCAAATACAGCCTCCCTCACAACTTCCTATAGAAGCCTCCCAACCAGGTCAACACCAGTGCAACCAAACACTCTAAACCAAAACACCCATGCCACATCCAATGCCCCCACCCACTGCATTACAAACTTCACCCCCACAGCAACCACCCATAGTTCCTTATCAGGTCTCCCACTTCCCCAACCCCAATATACCTCCCTGACCACAGTCTTAGAAAAGAAGTTGAAGGTGTGGTATACAAATGCAGATGGAATAACTAATAAGTATGAGTGGCACAAAAGAATCAAGGAGACATCCCCAGACATAATAGCACTCACAGAAACAAAACTCACCAGAATAATAACAGATTCAATCTTTCCATCCGGAGGAGTTGCACTGCTCATTAAAAACCAGTGGGGTTTTGAGAAAATGAAAGGAATGGATGGCACGGGCGAAAGGGACTACTTAGTAGGAACAATCCAGTCTGAGGGACATAAGGTGATAATTGCAGTAATGTACCACCCACCACAGAACTGCAGGAGGCCAAGACAAAAATACGATGAGAGCAACAAAGCAATGGTCGACACACTAGCCGAGGTAGCCAGGAGAGAACACATGGGGGGAGCAAAGTTACTAGTTATGAGTGATTTCAATCACAAGGAGATTGACTGGGAAAACCTGGAGCCCCGTGGGGGTCCCAAAACATGGAGAGCCAAGATGATGGATGTGGTACTGGAAAACCTCATGCCTCAACATGTTAGAGACACTACCAGAGAGAGAGGAGAGGATGAACCAGCAAGACTGGACCTTGTATTCACCTTGAGTAGTTCGGACATCGTGGATATCATGTATGAAAGGCCCCTGGGAGCTAGTGACCATGTGGTTCTGTGCTTCGACTACATAGTTGAGCTCCAAGTGGAGAGAGTAGCAGGAATAGGTTGGGAAAAACCAAACTACAAAAGGGGGAACTACTCAGGCATGAGGAACTTCCTTCAAGACATTCAGTGGGAGAGGGAACTGACAGGAAAACCAGTACAAGAAATGATGGACTATGTGGCAACAGAATGCAAGGAGGCAGAGGAGAGGTTTGTTCCCAAGGGAAACAGAAATAATGGGAAGAACAGAACGAGTCCTTGGTTCACCCAAAGGTGTAGGGAGGCAAAAACTAGGTGTACTAGAGAATGGAAAAGGTACAGAAGACAGAGAACTCAGGAAAATAAAGAGATTAGCTGAAGAGCCAGAAACGAATATGCACAGATAAGATTGGAGGCTCAGCGACAATATGAAAATGACATAGCATCAAAAGTCAAGACTGACCCGAAGCTGTTGTACAACCACATAAGGAGGAAAACAACAGTCAAGGACCAGGTAATCAGACTGAGGAAGGGTGATGGGGAATTCACAAGAAACGACCGAGAGGTATGTCAGGAGCTCAACATGAGATTTAAAGAAGTATTTACAGTGGAAACTAGTAGGACTTAAGGAAATCAGAACAGGGGGGGGGGGTACACCAGCAAGTGCTGGATGAGGTACATATAACCAAGGAGGAGGTGAAGAAGCTGCTATGCGAACTTGACACCTCAAAGGCGGTGGGACCAGACAACATCTCTCCATGGGTCCTTAAAGAGGGAGCAGAGATATTGTGTGTGCCATTAACAAAGATCTTCAACACACATTTGAAACTGGGCAACTCCCTGAGGTATGGAAGATGGCAAATGTAGTCCCAATTTTTAAAAAGGGAGACAGACATGAAGCACTAAACTACAGACCTGTATCACTAACGTGTATAGTATGCAAGGTCATGGAGAAGATTGTCAGGAGGAGAGTGATGGAGCACCTGGAAAGAAACAAGTGTATAATTGACAACCAGCACGGTTTCAGGGAAGGAAAATCCTGTGTCACAAACCTACTAGAGTTTTATGACAAGGTGACAGAAGTAAGACAAGAGAGAGAGGGGTGGATCGACTGCATTTTTTTGGACTGCAAGAAGGCCTTCGACACAGTTTCTCACAAGAGGTTACTACAAAAGCTAGAGGATCAGGCACACATAACAGGAAAGGCACTGCAATGGATCAGAGAATACCTGACAGGGAGGCAACAACGAGTCATGGTACGTGACGAGGTGTCAGAGTGGGCGCCTGTGACAAGCGGGGTTCCACAGGGGTCAGTCCTAGGACCTGTGCTGTTCTTGGTATATGTGAACGACATAACGGAAGGGATAGACTCAGAAGTGCCCTTGTTTGCAGATGATGTGAAGTTAATGAGAAGAATCAAATCGGATGAAGATCAGGCAGGACTAAGAAAAGACCTGGACAGGCTACAAGCCTGGTCCAGCAACTGGCTCCTTGAGTTTAGCCCTGCCAAATGCAAAGTCGTGAAGATTGGGGAAGGGCAAAGAAGACCGCAGACACAATATAGTTTAGATGGCCAAAGACTGCAAACCTCACTCAAGGAAAAAGATCTGGGGGTGAGTGTAACACCGAGCATATCTCCTGAGGCGCACATCAATCAGATAACTGCTGCAGCATACGCGCGCCTGGCAAACCTATGGATAGCGTTCCGATACCTCAGTAAGGATTCGTTCAAGACTCATTATACCATTTACGTCAGGCCCATACTGGAGTATGCAGCACCAGTTTGGAATCCACACCTAGTCAAGCACGTCAAGAAATTAGAGAAAGTGCAAAGGTTTGCAACAAGACTAGTCCCAGAGCTACGGGGATTGTCCTACGAAGAAAGGTTGAGGGAAATCGGCCTGACGACACTGGAGGACAGGAGGGTCAGGGGAGACATGATAACGACATATAAAATACTGCGCGGAATAGACAAGGTGGACAAAGACGGGATGTTCCAGAGAAGGGACACAGACACAAGAGGTCACAATTGGAAGTTGAAGACTCAGATGAATCAAAGGGATGTTAGGAAGTATTTCTTCAGTCATAGAGTAGTCAGGCCGTGGAATAGCCTAGAAAGTGACGTAGTGGAGGCGGTAACCATACATAGTTTTAAGGCGAGGTATGATAAAGCTCATGGGGCAGGGAGATAAGATAAGATTTCGTTCGGATTTTTAACCCCGGAGGGTTAGCCACCCAGGATAACCCAAGAAAATCAGTGCGTCATCGAGGACTGTCTAACTTATTTACATTGGGGTCCTTAATCTTGTCCCCCAGGATGCGACCCACACCAGTCGACTAACACCCAGGTACCTATTTGCTGCTAGGTGAACAGGACAACAGGTGTAAAGAAACGTGTCGAAATGTTTCCACCCACCGGGAATCGAACCCGGGCCCTCCGTGTGTGAAGCGGGAGCTTTAGCCACCAGGCCACCGGGCCACCTAAGAGAGAGGACCTAGTAGCAATCAGCGAAGAGGCGGGGCCAGGAGCTATGACTCGACCCCTGCAGCCACAAATAGGTGAGTACAAATAGGTGAGTACACACACAAGCCTCGCACCCGGCTCTCTCTCACACACACACACACACACACACACACACACACACACACACACACACACACACACACAAGCCTCGCACCCGGCTCTCTCTCTCTCACACACACACACACACACACACACACACACACACACACACACACCTAGAAAGGAATGATCTCATCAACAGCAGCCAACATGGTTTCAGGGACGGGAAATCCTGTGTCACAAACCTACTGGAGTTCTATGACATGGTGACAGCAGTAAGACAAGAGAGAGAGGGGTGGGTGGATTGCATTTTCTTGGACTGCAAGAAGGCGTTTGACACAGTTCCACACAAGAGATTGGTGCAAAAACTGGAGGACCAGTGAAGGCACTACAATGGATCAGGGAATACTTGTCAGGAAGACAACAGCGAGTCATGGTACGTGGCGAGGTGTCAGAGTGGGCACCTGTGACCAGCGGGGTCCCGCAGGGGTCAGTCCTAGGACCAGTGCTGTTTCTGGTATTTGTGAACGACATGACGGAAGGAATAGACTCTGAGGTGTCCCTGTTTTGCAGATGACGTGAAGTTGATGAGAAGAATTCACTCGACCGAAGACCAGGCAGAACTACAAAGGGATCTGGACAGGCTGCAGACCTGGTCCAGCAATTGGCTCCTGGAGTTCAATCCCACCAAGTGCAAAGTCATGAAGATTGGGGAAGGGCAAAGAAGGCCGCAGACGGAGTACAGTCTAGGGGGTCAGAGACTACAAACCTCACTCAAGGAAAAAGATCTTGGGGTGAGTATAACACCAGGCACATCTCCTGAAGCGCACATCAACCAAATAACTGCTGCAGCATATGGGCGCCTAGCAAACCTCAGAACAGCATTCCGACATCTTAATAAGGAATCATTCAGGACCCTGTACACCGTGTATGTTAGGCCCATATTGGAGTATGCGGCACCAGTTTGGAACCCACACCTAGCCAAGCACGTGAAGAAACTAGAGAAAGTGCAAAGGTTTGCAATAAGACTAGTCCCAGAGCTAAGAGGTATGTCCTACGAGGAGAGGTTAAGGGAAATCAACCTGACGACACTGGAGGACAGGAGAGATAGGGGGGACATGATAACGACATACAAAATACTGAGAGGAATTGATAAGGTGGACAAAGACAGGATGTTCCAGAGATTGGACACAGTAACAAGGGGACACAGTTGGAAGCTGAAGACACAGATGAATCACAGGGATGTTAGGAAGTATTTCTTCAGCCACAGAGTAGTCAGTAAGTGGAATAGTTTGGGAAGCGATGTAGTGGAGGCAGGATCCATACATAGCTTTAAGCAGAGGTATGATAAAGCTCACGGCTCAGGGAGAGTGACCTAGTAGCGATCAGTGAAGAGGCGGGGCCAGGAGCTCGGACTCGACCCCCGCAACCTCAACTAGGTGAGTACAACTAGGTGAGTACACACACACACACACAAGCCTCGCACCCGGCTCTCTCTCTCACACACACACACACACACACACACACACACACACACAAGCCTCGCACCCGGCTCTCTCTCTCTCTCTCTCTCTCTCTCTCTCACACACACACACACACACACACACACACACACACACACACACACACAAGCCTCGCACCCGGCTCTCTCTCTCTCTCTCTCTCTCTCACACACACACACACACACACACACACACACACACAAGCCTCGCACCCGGCTAGACACCAGAAACTACTAACTACACAATTACTGTAAATAAAGAAATATTGCGACCATGGACAAGAACTTCCCATTGCGTTACCACAGGTCGGCGCATCGTACATGTATAACTTATCAAATATATCAGACTGGGTTACTAAATGTACTGGATTTTCCCGGGAAAACACTAAACTTAGCCTACAAAAAAAAAAAACATTTAATTTCCTGGCTGCATGATACAGACAGATGTGTTATAATAAGCATCACGAAAATACTGGTCGACATCTCTTCTTTAAATTAATTTCTTATTATTCCTGTGTGAACCAACAAACACTTTGCATAAAGCCTCTTATAACTTCCCTGATACAGGAAATTGGCATCACAAAAGAGTAGTACAGAAAAGAGTAGTGCGTAGTGCACAAAAGAGTAGTGCACAAAAGAGTAGTGCACAAAAGAGTAGTACAGAAAAGAGTAGTGCACAAAAGAGTAGTGCACAAAAGAGTAGTGCACAAAAGAGTAGTGCACAAAAGAGTAGTACATATAATGCCACATAAAATTCAACAGAAAAGTCTGGCATGACTGCTGATACAAAGAAATAAATATTGTAAGTAACAAAGAACATGGAACAATACACAAATCATTTAATACAAATCCAGTAACAAGAGAATCAATTGGCAGTACAATCCCTATAAATCACATTCAGAGGAAAATAGAAACATATAAATTTTGCGTTTGGGGTGTTCGGATACGAAAAGTCTGAAAAAAAAAGAATGGTACAGATTTCACCCCCCCCTCCCCTTTCCCCAAGAATACCATGATCTTAAATAAAGAACTATATATATGTCTCCAGCAAGCATATAGTCCTAAAATACGTTACACAAAAAAATGAGAAACGATACTATTACACACTGCTCAGCATACCACTTGAAAGTAGTTAGAATGTGCAAGTCACGTGTCATCACTAACACTGGTAATTACAGCCATTCAGTCCCCAGGATGACAAGAATATTGCACCACCTCGGTCAGGAGGTACTGCAAATACACAACAAACAAATCACATAACATTCTTTATTTTTGCAACAAAAACAATATACTGATTTTTAGTGGACTAATCACAGAGTCGAATGTAGTGTTTGTAGCTCTCACAGAGACCCATAGTGAAATATGGTTTGTAGCTCTCACAGAGACCCATAATGAAATATGGTTTGTAGCTCTCACAGAGACCCATAATGAAATATGGTTTGTAGCTCTCACAGAGACCCATAATGAAATATGGTTTGTACCTCTCACAGAGACCCATAGTGAAATATGGTTTGTAGCTCTCACAGAGAGCTACAAACCATATTTCAAGTAGCCATATTTCATAGTGAAATATGGCTACTTAATCATAATCTTAGAAAAAAAAGCAGATCACACAGGAAGGGAGGATGGATGGATGGGGTTAACATGCGAGTGTCCCTCATTGGCACTGAGTTACTTAGCACCATAAATGATGCATTCAAAGTTTTTGCAGTTAAAAAATAAAATAGTTATTCTATCTAAATATAAAGTATTAAATACGACTTCTCAAAGTTCAATGACTAGCTATTAAAAATCGAGGACTGTCTTCTCTTTTGGTGATTTTACTTTCTCGTCTAAACAAAAGAATGAAGTAAAAATATTAGATAAAATCCCAGGAGGTATCTCTGATGAACAGTCACACATAAACCAACAATTAAGACTGATAAATTTGCCTTACGTTGGCACATAGCGAACCTGACCAGATAAGAAAAACCAGTTAACCGAACATTCACAAATAATGAGGAACTGTGAAGGAACATAACGATGTCGCACACAGAAGCTTGGACCGCAGCCATACTGAAGTTCAGACCTACATACACATTGATCTAGAGAAGAAAACAAAAACAGTAATGGGGATGTATTCAACAAATTTAACTACAGTAATAAATACATTAGCTGGCGCCAAAAATATCATGACCTTACTGAAATATGCAGAAAAGACAATACGAGTATCATGAACTTAAACTAATTTCAAAAGGATGAGCTCAACAGTAAGTAAATTTGCTGATGACACCAAAATAGGCCGTCCAATTCATTCTAATGAGGACATAAGAACACTCCGGGATGATCTGAATAGACTGATGCAGTGGTCGGAGAAGTGGCAGATGCAGAGTAATATAGACAAATGTAAAGTTCTAAATGTTGGACAGGAAAATAACCATGCCACATATAAACTAAATAATGTAGATCTTAATTCTACTGATTGCGAAAAGGATTTAGGAGTTCTGGTTAGCAGTAATTTAAAAGCAAGACAACAGTACATTAATGTTAGTAATAAAGCTAACAGAATCCTTGGCTTCATATCTAGAAGTATAAATAATAGAAATCCTCAGGTTGTTCTTCAACTCTATATATCCTTGGTTAGGCCTCATTTAGATTATGCTGCACAATTCTGGTCACCGTATTACAGAATGGATATAAATGCACTGGAAAACGTACAGAGGAGGATGACAAAGTTGATCCCATGTATCAGAAATCTTCCCTATGAGGATAGACTGAGGGCCACGAATCTGCACTCTCTAGAAAGGCGTATAATTAGGGGAGATATGATTGAGGTGTATAAATGGAAAACAGGAATAAATAAAGGGGATGTAAATAGCGTGCTAAAAATATCCAGCCAAGACAGGACTCTCAGCAATAATTTCAAATTGGAAAAATTTAGATTCAGGAAGGATATAGGAAAGCGCTGGTTTGGTAACAGAGTTGTGGATGAGTGGAACAAACTCCCCAGTACCGTCATAGAAGCGAAAACGTTGTGTAGTTTTAAAAATAGGTTAGATAAATACACGAGTGGGTGTGGGTAGGTGTGAGTTGGACTTGACTAGCTTGTGCTACTAGGTCTGATGCCGTGCTCCATCGTTAAGGGGAAGTGACCTGACTAGGTGGGTCATTGGTCTAAGCCGGGGGGTGACATGGACCTGTTTCGCATGGGTCAGTAGGCCTGTTGCAGTGTTCCTTCTTTCTTATGCTCTAATGTTCTTAGAAGTGTACTTGGGACAAATACCATCAGTAAAAAAGAAAGAGACGATGTAAGTTAGACAGAGAGAGACGCTTCCTCTACAAACATTGATAAAGAATCTCTGAACGTCTTAATTTGCCAGACATTTTGAAGAGCAACAAGAAATACTGGCTAGAGATAGAAACCACTGTGATGAAAGTGAGTGAATCAGAGTCCAGCAGAGACCAAGGCAGCAAAAACCTATTTTCAAAATTGAAAGAAACCCAAAAATATTGTGTTTATATGGAAAATCCAGTTCACGAACCATGTCCAGTATTGAATCTTTGCTTAATGGAATTACAACTTAAACCGAATTGATGAATATAATGATGACTTGATGAAGCCTATGCCATAAACCTCAAATTTTGACCCTTTCACATTCTTATTATATTTCAGCATTTATATGTGTGAACCATGTGTTGGTTAATGTGTTGGTTAATGTGTTGGTTAATGTGTTGGTTAATGTGTTGGTTAATGTGTTGGTTAATGTGTTGGTTAATGTGTTGGTTAATGTGTTGGTTAATGTGTTGGTTAATGTGTTGGTTAATGCAGTAACATCCAAGCTTCCTACACATGCAATTAATTTTAACTCATTTTTCTTGTTTCTAACTTTATGATTATTTACGTAACATGGACTAAGAAAGTATTTCTTCACTATTCTTCTACTGTTGTTTTTCTTTCTTGCCTAGTAGAATTGTTGCTAGTATCAGTTATACAGTTTGATAATCTGTTATCTACGTCCTTCATCACATCTCCAGGGACGTGCACCTTATACTTAACTTTGTGTTTTTGTTGTGCAGATCACATTTTTCTAACATTTTCAGTCGTAATTTTTTCCTGCTCACCAGTTTGCTGTAACTGCAGTAACTGTATCTTCTTCCTAGGTTCCTCCAGCTGTGCCTTCACCTGACGACACTAGTTGCCTAATTTCATTACATTTAGATTTTTAGCTGCTAGCTCCTTACATTTCAATAGCATTCACTGTGAAAATTCCCTAAGAACGTCTTCGTAAGACTGATCAACTCATTACTAACACAGGTCAACTCATTACTAACACAGGAGAGTGTCAATCTGTCCATCACGAGGTACGGAACAATCTGATCAGGTTTCTCTATCCATCCTGATGTGAGTGGGTCACAGTCATTATAAACAGCATAAGCAATCACGCTGGAGAAGTACAATACCAACCACATTATGTACAGTCCAACAACGAATGAAATGCATAACTTGTAATAAGGAAAGTATACACCAGTGACACTTCTTTTAATTTACTTAGGTGTTCCATCATATTTATATTCGTATTCTACATAAGTTCTTATATATATAATTATCACAGTCATTCTCCTGACAGTACAGTCATGCAGTAATTGCATTGGATTTTTTAAGTTTAAAAAATAAACAGTAACCCCATTATTTTTCGAGGAATAAATCATTAAGGAAAAGCGCTTAAAAATGTCTCAAGTAACAGAAGTTAATCAATCCTTTTAATAACATAAGTGAAGGATGTATGTGAAAATAGAAGGGCGTTTTTAGGAATTTACTAGAGCCTTAGCTAACATGACTAGCATTAATGCGATTAGCATTAATGTGACTAGCATTAATGTGACTAGCATTAATGTGACTAGCATTAATGTGACTAGCATTAATGTGACTAGCATTAACGTATCAGAGACTATATAAACTTCGTTATCTCGAAACAAATATGACAAACTTGGCTATTAACGGGAAGACTAAAACAATTTCATTATTGTAATTATTTTGTGAACAAAATATTTTACTTCCCAGATACCAACTTTCTGATTGTAAAAATCAATATTAAACACAAACTTTGCATCAACAAAACAAAGTTTAATAAGCTCAATGATTATTAGTACAATCAATGGTAAATTGTAATTTGCCAGGTCTTCAGGTAGGAAAGTTAGTAAGTTGTCAACTGAAATTTTTGCGAGCAATGAAGTGACATCAAAACTAATCACGACAAAATAAATAATGGCGAGTTTAACACTAAGAATATTTTGAAATAAGACAGCTAACAGAATCCTTCCCAATAAAGTTCCGTGGTACAGATATGTTGATGTTTTACGCTTAATGTGCAAGAACATAGATACCTGGAGTATACCTGAAGACAGATCTGTGACCAGGCTTCATAGTGGATTAAGGCCTGATCAACCAGGCTGTAATGTTGGTCGCACGCAACCCGACGTACGAACCACAGCCCGGCTGGTCAGGTGCCTGTCCAGTGCCTTCTTGAAGACAGCAAGGGGTCCATTGGTAATCCCCCTTATGTATGCTGGGAGGCAGTTAAACAGTCTTGGGGCCCCTAACGCTTATTGTGTTGTCTCTTATCGTGCTAGTGAAACCCCTGCTTTTCATTGGAGGGGGATGTTGCATCGTCTGCCAAGTCTTTTGCTTTTATAGGAAGTGATTTTCGGTGCAAGTTTAGCACTAATCCCTCTAGGATTTTCCAGGTGTATATAATCATGTATCTCTCCCGCCTGAGTTCTAGGGAATACAGGTTCGGGAACTTCAAGCGTTCCCAGTAATTGAGGTGTTTTATCGCATTTATGTGTGCCGTGAAGGTTCTCTGTTCACTTTCTAGGCCAGCAATTTCACCTGCCTTTAAAGGTGGTGTTAGTGTGCAGCAACAGATAGAATAAGCGACCTGAAGAGTGTCATCACGGGCTTGGCATCCCTAATTTCGAAGGTTCTTATTATCCATCTTGTCAGCTTTCTAACAGATGCGTTTGATACAATGTTGTGATCTTTGAAGGTGAGATCCCCTGACATTATCACTCCCAAGTCATTTACGTTAGTATTTCGTTCTATTGCATTGTTGGAATTTGTTTTATACTCCGATATAGTTTTAATTTCCTCACGTTTTCCATATCGGAATAATTGAAATTTATCATCATTGAACTTCATATTGTTTTCTGCGGCCATTTAAAGATTTGGTTGATGTCCGCCTGGATTCTTGCAGTGACTTCAATGGAGGACACTGTCATGTAGATTCTGGTGTCATCTGCAAAGGAAGACACGGTGCCTGTGGCTTACATCCTTGTCTATGTCAGATATGAGGATGAAGAACAGGATGAGAGCGAGTACTGTGCCTTGTGGAACAGAGCATGTCACCGTAGCCTCCTCAGACTTGACTCTGTTTACTACTACTCTTTGTGTCCTATTTATTAGATAATTATGGATCCATCTGCCAACTTTTCCTGTTATTCCTTTATCACGCATTTTATGCGCTATTACACCATGAACACGCTTGTCAAAGGTTTTGCAAAGTCTGTGTATACTACATCTGCGTTTTATTTGTCTTCTAGAGAATCTAGGATCTTGTCATAGTGGTCCAGTAGTTGGGACAGGCAGGAGTGACCTGCTCTAAACCCATGCTGTCCTGGGTTGTGTAACTGATGGGTATCTAGATGATTTTTTATAATATGGGATGTTAGCGCTATCGGTCCGTAGTTCTTTGCTATTGTTTTACTGCCCACTTGTGGAGTGGGGCTATATCTGTTGTTTTAGCAGCTGTGGGACGACCCCTGTGTCCATGTTCCCTCTCCATAGGATGTTAAAAGCACATGATAGGGGCTTCTTGCAGTTCTTGGTGAATACGGAGTTCCATGAGTCTGGGCCTGGGGTAGAGTGCATGGGCATGTCATTTATCGCTTCTTCGAAGTCATTTGGTATCAGGATAATATCAGAAAGGTGCGTTTACCAAATTCTGTCTCTCATTAAAAAATCATTTAAGTCTTCGACTTTCAGTGTGGTTAGCGGCTCGCTATAAATCGAGTCTTATTGGGACCCGAGTAGTTCACTCAGTTCCTTCCTGCCATCTGTGAAGGACCCAATACTGGATTTTGTTCTCGACTTTGATTTGGCATAAGAAAAGAAATATTTTGGGTTTCTTTCAATTTCATTATGACTTTTAGTTCTTCACGCATTTCTTGACTCCTTCAGTTCGATCTTTGCTATTTCTCTGACCTGTGTTTTCCTAAGTGTTGCTTAGGTTATCTTCCATGTTTATATCATTTAGGACCTGGTTTACTTGGTCCTACCTTATGTGTTTGTTATGGAAGTTGAATTTGGTGAAGGTTCCCTCGTGACTGATCACATTTTGTTGGTCTGGGGCCCCGCGCACACATGTCTGAACCTTTATTAGGTTGTGATATGAGTAAATTGATTTTGATATGGTAATATTTCATATCAGATCATTATTATTAATGAAGATCAGGTCCAGTGTATTCTCCAATCTTGTTGGCTATATTATTTGCTGATTTAAGGTGAATTTGGTGCAGAGATTTAAAAGCTCGTGCGTGTGCGAGTTTTCATCTGAGCTGCCTCCTGGTGTTATCTCTGAGCTGCCTCCTGGTGTTATCTCTGAGCTGCCTCCTGGTGTTATCTCTGAGCTGCCTCCTGGTGTTATCTCTGAGCTGCCTCCAGGTGCTATCTCTGAGCTGCCTCCTGGTGTTGTCTCTGAGCTGCCTCCTGGTGTTATCTCTGAGCTGCCTCCTGGTGTTATCTCTGAGCTGCCTCCTGGTGTTATCTCTGAGCTGCCTCCTGGTGTTATCTCTGAGCTGCCTCCTGGTGTTATCTCTGAGCTGCCTCCTGGTGTTATCTCTGAGCTGCCTCCTGGTGTTATCTCTGAGCTGCCTCCTGGTGTTATCTCTGAGCTGCCTCCTGGTGTTATCTCTGAGCTGCCTCCTGGTGTTATCTCTGAGCTGCCTCCTGGTGTTATCTCTGAGCTGCCTCCTGGTGTTATCTCTGAGCTGCCTCCTGGTGTTATCTCTGAGCTGCCTCCTGGTGTTATCTCTGAGCTGCCTCCTGGTGATATCTCTGAGCTGCCTCCTGGTGTTATCTCTGAGCTACCCCCTGGTGTTATCTCTGAGCTACCCCCTGGTGTTATCTCTGAGCTACCCCCTGGTGTTATCTCTGAGCTACCCCCTGGTGTTATCTCTGAGCTGCCTCCTGGTGTTATCTCTACTACAACATTGTTTACTATATTCCTCTATTTTAGGTGCCTTAGGTTGAAATCCCCCAGGAGCAAGATGTTGGAGCCAGGAGCTGGAAGATGTTGGGGCCAGGAGCTGGAAGATTATCCAGACAGTAATCAAGTTTCAAAAGCTGTTCCTAAAACTGTTGGGAAGTTGCATCCTTTTTTAATTAAATAATCTAACTCTTTGTCTCTTTATGGTGCATTAATTATTATGGGTAAATACGAATTTAAATTCTTATGTGCACTATTATTCGACACAGCATCATAGAGTTAATCTTTCTATATTCTAATTCCTGTTTTTTGAGAGTTTTGTGTATTTGCAGCCCAGAGTTAATAAACGAATTTTTTTGAAGATTTATGAAATAGCGAATGATCTAAGATACCCCAAAAATTTAATTGACAAATCTTATAAATGCCAGAAACACATTTTACAATTCGAAAAAGAACAAACATATTCAACCAAGAATATGTTGGTTCTCCTTTACCATAAAAACTCGATATAACTTCTCTACTTAAGAAATTTTAATACCAAATTTGTTTTAAAGAATCCTAGTTAGAGTAAAAAAGAATGTTTGATTAAGAATATCCCTCCATAATGTTGATGTCTGTGTCTATAAGATTCCCTGTCAAAATGCAATAAATTTTATTATGGTCAAACTGAAAAAAAAAAACTTGAAATAAGATTACAACATAAATAAAGCATTAGAACTGAACAAGAGTCTAATGCTCTGTTTATTCATGTAAGAGATTTTAACCCGAGTTGATTTTCAAAAGGCCGAGAAAGGTGTGTGAAGCAAGTCTATGGTTCAGAGAAACATAGCTTAATCAAGCGTCATAAAACACATTATTGATTTTATTATGAATATTATTTCAGGGTTGAATAAATTAGATTTATTTGTAATTAATAAAATAAATATTTATATATATATATATATATATATATATATATATATATATATATATATATATATATATATATATATATATATACATATGAGGAATTCGCAAGAGCAGGCAAAATATACACAAACACTGATGTTTGTGTATATTTCGCCTGCTCTTGCAAATTCCTTGCATTGTTAAAATCTCTAGTAAGGCTGATGCATGCAGGGGATGAGATGAAAAGCTGTAAGCCTTCTCCCTGAAAGCTGGCTGCCTTGGATCAACGTCTAGCGCAAGATGGACGCCAAAGTATTGGTCCAGTGTGGTGAGAATGGTATAGCACTGCGTACCTTGTTTCAAGGTTCGTAGGTTCGAGTCTCCTTCAGCCAGAGATCAGTGTTTATATATATATATATATATATATATATATATATATATATATATATATATATATATATATATGCAAAACAACTACGGTGGAAATTGAATGATAGCTCTAGGCCTTTCGTGTTGCAATCAAGACATCATCAGGAGCTTGCAAAAATTGAAGAAAAGAGGAAGTCCAAGCAAGTACGATCCCTAAGGACCGTCTTCACTGGAGTGAGTGAGGGAGGGAGATACATTTGGTTGATAGAAAGTTTAAGTTTACAGTATATAGGAAGGCCACCATTGTGTGCTCATACATTCACTACTATTCCAGCCATGAGACAAGAGTCAAAAGGAGTGCATTTCTTACTGTTTTTGAGAGCCTATAGAGTGTACAGTCCGGAGTTCCTAAATGAAGAAATTAAGAAAATATTTTACATTGGCATGAAAATACTGTATCCTAAAGTGTTTGTGGAATCTGCCTTGTTCGCAGCTAAGAAAACTTATTATAAAACAGAACTCCCATATAACGAGAATTTATCTATCCTGCTCTTAGAAGATTTAATATACAAGTAGTATTTAAAAATTCACGGACTGTTAGAAGCATCCTGATAAAGAATGCACCACAGCAACGTGTTGGTGGTGTCTACAGAGTTGGTTGCAACTGCTGCAGTCTCTCTTATTTGGGACAAACAGGAAAACCATTGGAGGCGAGAATTTCCCAGCACCGTTATTCAATACGTATAGCACAGGGGTTGAACGCGATTTTCACCATATTAGAGCTTGTAATAACTTGGTAAACTGATCGTCGTCTTCCCTTGTTCCTCCTGGCTTGAACGGAATATAGGAGAATCGGAAATTATTAACCATGATAGGTAGTCATTATACAATATCGGTGATGGGCTGTTCAAATTAGATGCGTTTTTAGTTGAGGCAATAGTACCCAGCTTAAATATAGTGCCACATCAAGGAATTAGGGCCTAGTTTTCCTTCAGTTTCTGAAGGTTGAACAAGAGTTTGTCTCAGAATTGTGTGGGCTGAATATCTGTGGCCATCTTTCTTGTTATTGCAGATGCTTCCCTCTTTAAATAAATTTATTTTAATGAGCGCTGTTTCCTATACATAGGTTTTTATAAGTCTCCCTTTTAAATGTTACCGTTTTCTCGTTACTTTAAATGGGCACTATGTCCTGTGGGAGACTACCCTATAATTGCAGGTGACTAATATATCACTGACAATATATTTATGTACGTAAAGTTACTGATGTCATAGCGGAATATAACCGAATTTTTTATTATTGCCACGTTAATTTCGTTTAGGATATTATAATATCACTGCTTGTGGGATTTTTCTAATGCTATAATATTCATCCTTCTGCCTGGGGGCACTGTTGTGCCTGGGGGCACTTCCTGTTCCCTCCTCTCTCCCTCCCTCACTCACTCATTACACTGAAGACGGTCGCCGGGAACGTACTTGCTTGGACTTCCTCCTCTTCTCTGCAATTTTGCAAGCTCTTAATGTGTTGATTATAGCACACGAAAGGCCTAGAGCTAACATTCTATCCCCCCCCCCGTGGTTGTTTTGCATCCTGTATAGCTTTGTTTGCGATATTTGCATTATATATATATATATATATATATATATATATATATATATATATATATATATATATATATCCAATACACCAGGGAGGAAGGAGGGGCAGCTGCCAGCTTCAGGGAGTCCCAAAAGTCTAGAAAATATGGAGAACTTGCCCATCATTATATGTTTGTTCCCATAGGCTCAGAGACCCTTGGCTCATGGGGAAAGAGTGCATCTAAATTCCTTAAGGAGCTGGGAAAAAGACTCATCAGGGTAACTAGGGATCCCAGGGCAGCTAGCTTTCTGTTCCAGCGGCTCAGTGCGGCTGTTCAAAGGGGTAATGCCTGCTGTATTTTGGGCACACGCCCCAGCTCTGAGGAGCTGGATGAGATTTTCGCCTTATAATCGGTGATACACAAGTAACAACATGTACCTTATATGCCACCTTTATATCAACAATGTATCTCTTAAATCTTCTGTACCATATTATGTAATAAAATATTCCTATTGGTAATATATATATATATATATATATATATATATATAAATATATATATATATATATATATATATATATATATATATATATATATATATATATATATATATATATATATATATATATATAGGGGTAGGGAAAGTGGAATATTTACATGCTCATCCCTCATCCTTCACTCTGAAGTGGGATTCGATTCCAAAACTCTTTATCAATGAAACACCACTAATAAGTTTAGCTCTTGTCCCCTCACTGCCAATACCCTCGGAAAAATCGTAATGGATGACCGTAGCTATATTCATTATAAGCTGGATGGGATTCGAACCCTAGGTAACGTGTGTGCGGTTTGAGGTTACTGTAAAAACAAAAGTAGTGCAGTTATTTCTGATAATTATGAATTCCATTTTTTTAGTTAGTGTGAAGGTTTTGCGCACCAGCAACCACTATTCTTCTGATTGGTTTAAAATTTTAGTGGTAATTAATAGATTTCTGTGGGAGGTGTTATGATTCAAAATGACTCGTGAGAATATCTTCACAATGCTTGGTCTCGGTGGCCTAGAAAAAAAATCTAAGTATGAATGAGTTGCGTTGAAGGTTCTGATACTCTTACAAGTTTGCATCTTGAGTTGCTGGACTACTTACCAGTGCTAACTTACAGATCATCGCTATTTAAGTTTCGCAAAAGAGAAATTGAGTCTTGAGCTACCGAACAACAGAAACTGAAAATTGTGCTAAAACGTTCCACCTCTGTCCACACTGCACCTTGAGTAATGATGGAAGAGATGAGTTTATTACAAATCTTTCGGAAACAGAAGCCCTGAGCTTATATCGGAAGTTTACCGGTAACTCCAGAAACCTACAGACTGCCTCGACATAATTACACGGTACCATGAACACGGCGATACTAAATTCATAAACACAATATATTTTGCGAGGTGGTGTATATTTTCCGGGTGTTTTACTTTTTATATTTTGCTTAGTGGTATTTCCTTTTCGGTTTTCTTGGTCGTAATCCTCTATATGAGTTCACCTTCAGCATTTCCTCTATACTGTGACAGATCTCTGTTTTCATGGGTGAAATATTCTCTGCATAAATTTCAAAGTAAGCATTCTCTGTATGTTCCATTGTAAAAAAGATAAGAACTTAAAACAAATCTACTTACATCTGTGCTAATTTAAGAGTGCTGACGGAGGCTAACCTCTGGTATGATGAGCAGGTGAAAGCCATGGTTGACACCAAACACTATAGTTGACCAGAAGGTGCGACGCATGAAAGGGCTGGTGTCAAGGCTGTGGAAGGTATGACGCACGAAAGGGCTGGTGTCAAGGCTGTGGAGGGTGTGACGCAGGAACGGGCTGGTGTCAAGGCTGTGGAAGGTGTGACGCACGAAAGGGCTGGTGTCAAGGCTGTGGAAGGTGTGACGCACGAAAGGGCTGGTGTCAAGGCTGTGGAAGGTGTGACGCACGAAGGGGCTGGTGTCAAGGCTGTGGAAGGTGTGACGCACGAAGGGGCTGGTGTCAAGGCTGTGGAGGGTGTGACGCAGGAACGGGCTGGTGTCAAGGCTGTGGAAGGTGTGACGCACGAAAGGGCTGGTGTCAAGGCTGTGGAAGGTGTGACGCACGAAAGGGCTGGTGTCAAGGCTGTGGAAGGTGTGACGCACGAAAGGGCTGGTGTCAAGGCTGTGGAAGGTGTGACGGACGAAGGGGCTGGTGTCAAGGCTGTGGAGGGTGTGACGCAGGAACGGGCTGGTGTCAAGGCTGTGAAAGGTGTGACGCACGAAGGGGCTGGTGTCAAGGCTGTGGAAGGTGTGACGCACGAAGGGGCTGGTGTCAAGGCTGTGGAAGGTGTGACGCACGAAGGGGCTGGTGTCAAGGCTGTGGAGGGTGTGACGCAGGAACGGGCTGGTGTCAAGGCTGTGAAAGGTGTGACGCACGAAGGGGCTGGTGTCAAGGCTGTGGAAGGTGTGACGCACGAAGGGGCTGGTGTCAAGGCTGTGGAAGGTGTGACGCACGAATGGGCTGGTGTCAAGGCTGTGGAAGGTGTTACGCACGAAGGGGCTGGTGTACAGGCTGTGGAAGATGTGACGCACGAAGGGGCTGGTGTCCAGGCTGTGGAAGGTGTGACGCACGAAGGGGCTGGTGTCAAGGCTGTGGAAGGTGTGACGCACGAAGGGGCTGGTGTCAAGGCTGTGGAAGGTGTGACGCACGAAGGGGCTGGTGTCAAGGCTGTGGAAGGTGTGACGACGCACGAAGGGGCCGGTGTCAAGGCTGTGGAAGATGTGACGCACGAAGGGGCTGGTGTTAAGGCTGTGGAAGGTGTGACGAACGAAGGGGCTGGTATCAAGGCTGTGGAAGGTGTGACGAACGAAGGGGCTGGTGTCCAGGCTGTGGAAGGTGTGACGCACGAAGGGGCTGGTGTCAAGGCTGTGGAAGGTGTGACGAACGAAGGGGCTGGTGTCAAGGCTGTGGAAGGTGTGACGAACGAAGGGGCTGGTGTCCAGGCTGTGGAAGGTGTGACGCACGAAGGGGCTGGTGTCCAGGCTGTGGAAGGTGTGACGCACGAAGGGGCTGGTGTCAAGGCTGTGGAAGGTGTGACGCACGAAGGGGCTGATGTCAAGGCTGTGGAAGGTGTGACGCACGAAGGGGCTGGTGCCCAGGCTGTGGAAGGTGTGACGCACGAAGGGGCTGATGTCAAGGCTGTGGAAGGAGTGACGCACGAAGGGGCTGGTGTCCAGGCTGTGGAAGGTGTGACGCACGAAGGGGCTGGTGTCCAGGCTGTGGAAGGTGTGGCGCTCGAAGGGGCTGGTGTCAAGGCTGTGGAAGGTGTGACGTACGAAGGGGCTGGTGTCAAGGCTGTGGAAGGTGTGACGCACGAAGGGGCTGGTGCAAAGGCTGTGGAAGGTGTGACGCACGAAGGGGCTGATGTCAAGGCTGTGGAAGGTGTGACGCACGAAGGGGCTGGTGTCCAGGCTGTGGAAGGTGTGACGCACGAAGGGGCTGGTGTCCAGGCTGTGGAAGGTGTGGCGCACGAAGGGGCTGGTGTCAAGGCTGTGGAAGGTGTGACGCACGAAGGGGCTGGTGTCCAGGCTGTGGAAGGTGTGACGCACGAGGGGGCTTGTGTCCAGGCTGTGGAAGGTGTGACGCACGAAGGGGTTGGTGTCCAGGCTGTGGAAGGTGTGACGCACGAGGGGGCTGGTGTCCAAGCTGTGGAAGGTGTGACGCACGAAGGGGCTGGTGTCCAGGCTGTGGAAGGTGTGACGCACGAAGGAGCTGGTGTCCAGGCTGTGGAAGGTGAGACGCACGAAGGGGCTGGTGTCCAGGCTGTGGAAGGTGAGACGCACGAAGGAGCTGGTGTCCAGGCTGTGGAAGGTGAGACGCACGAAGGGGCTGGTGTCCAGGCTGTGGAAAGTGTGACGCACGAAGGAGCTGGTGTCCAGGCTATGGAAGGTGTGACGCACGAAGGAGCTGGTGTCCAGGCTGTGGAAGGTGTGACGCACGAAGGGGCTGGTGTCCAGGCTGTGGAAAGTGTGACGCACGAAGGAGCTGGTGTCCAGGCTGTGGAAGGTGTGACGCACGAAGGGGCTGGTGTCAAGGCTGTGGAAGGTGTGACGCACGAAGGGGCTGGTGTCCAGGCTGTGGAAAGTGTGACGCACGAAGGGGCTGGTGTCCAGGCTGTGGAAGGTGTGACGCACGAAGGGGCTGGTGTCAAGGCTGTGGAAGGTGTGACGCACGAAGGAGCTGGTGTCCAGGCTGTGGAAGGTGTGACGCACGAAGGGGCTGGTGTCAAGGCTGTGGAAGGTGTGACGCACGAAGGGGCTGGTGTCCAGGCTGTGGAAGGTGTGACGCACGAGGGGGCTGGTGTCCAGGCTGTGGAAGGTGTGACGCACGAAGGGGCTGGTGTCCAGGCTGTGGAAGGTGTGACGCACGAAGGAGCTGGTGTCCAGGCTGTGGAAGGTGTGACGCACGAAGGGGCTGGTGTCCAGGCTGTGGAAGGTGTGACGCACGAAGGGGCTGGTGTCCAGGCTGTGGAAGGTGTGACGCACGAAGGGGCTGGTGTCCAGGCTGTGGAAGGTGTGATGCACGAAGGAGCTGGTGTCCAGGCTGTGGAAGGTGTGACGCACGAAGGGGCTGATGTCAAGGCTGTGGAAGGTGTGACGCACGAAGGGGCTGGTGTCCAGGCTGTGGAAGGTGTGATGCACGAAGGGGCTGGTGTCCAGGCTGTGGAAGGTGTGATGCACGAAGGGGCTGGTGTCCAGGCTGTGGAAGGTGTGATGCACGAAGGGGCTGGTGTCCAGGCTGTGGAAGGAAAGAAGAATGAGATGTGGTTACAGAGTCGTAAAGAAAAAAGAGTCGCATAACAAAGACGTCAATAAGTTGTTTACAATGGTCAAAACTCAGCACCTGGTTGTTTACAATGGTCAAAACTCAGCACCTGGTTGTTTACAATGGTCAAAACTCAGTACCTGGTTGTTTACAATGGTCAAAACTCAGTACCTGGTTGTTTACAATGGTCAAAACTCAGCACCTGGTTGTTTACAATGGTCAAAACTCAGTACCTGGTTGTTTACAATGGTCAAAACTCAGCACCTGGTTGTTTACAATGGTCAAAACTCAGCACCTGGTTGTTTACAATGGTCAAAACTCAGTACCTGGTTGTTTACAATGGTCAAAACTCAGTACCTGGTTGTTTACAATGGTCAAAACTCAGTACCTGGTTGTTTACAATGGTCAAAACTCAGCACCTGGTTGTTTACAATGGTCAAAACTCAGTACCTGGTCGTCCTTATTTATAGAAAATTTTGACTGGAATTTATGATTTTTTATTTCTTATGACTGATCATATCTAATCATGAAGCTGTTTACTGTCTTTTCAGTTACCCTCCTTAATTAAAATCAATTCACACTTCACTCACCAGAGACTAAACAGTACTTCTCCCTTTAGTTTCCATTCCTAATCTAAACATCTATTAATTTTACATCATTAGCAAACTACTTGTTTCTATTATGCCTGTTATATGTTTCAGGAACAGCATTACTCCTAGTAATATTCTTATGTCTCATCCCATAATTAGGCATAACAGAAGAAGCGTCTTCGAGCGTATTGTCTGATTTATTCTTTTTTTTTCCCCCAAAATGTAGTATATAACTTGACAACGCCTCATCCGATCGGCTTAAACTTTTAATCACTGTAAAGGAACTTGAAGCAGTTAACTTACTAATGTGCTCTATGATCAGGATATATAGGCTACGCTTTCCTGGAAACATACCATAACGTTTCAGAGGATCTTCCGGTCGACATGAAGCATTCGAGTGATGTGTTAGTAAATTCTATTTTTTTAACAAATCAAATCACAAAAACATATATTTTAATAAACCTATTTTAAACCACTTCATTCTTTGACAGCTGATACAAGTTGTGTATAGGATAGTATCCACTATATTTACTCTGTGTCGCTACAAATATGACAGTTTGCTAACTTAAATAAACAATGGGGAATCTCTGGATTCCGAGCAGTAACTTGAGAACGCCTTGTATATTCGGGTTCAAACTTACACCGAGAGTGGTCTTTACGGCCACGAAGTTATTTTTTTATGCATTGACAAGAGAATGACGCTTTTGCTGGAGTATTTAAATTGGAACTTTGTTTATTTGCATTTTTGCCCTGTAAATGCTCTTTTGTAAATTTAAATTTCAAAGACATTGATGAAATCAAATTTTCCTTATATATATATATATATATATATATATATATATATATATATATATATATATATATATATATATATATATATATATATATATATATATATGTCGTGCCGAATACGTAAAACTGGTCAATTAGCAAAAACTAATTTAAAATTAAGTCCTTTCTGAAATTTTCTCTTATACGTTTAAAGATATATTCTTTTCATTAGTGTTAATGTAAAAAAATTTCATTTTGCACCAAAAGAATCTTAGAAAACTTACCTAACCTTATTATAACAAGAACAATTTATTTTAGCCTAACCCAACTAAATATATTTTAGATTTGTTTACAATAATTTAATGCTAAACAAACACAAAGAAATATATTTTTTTCGTTAGGTTCAGAATGATTTTGGCGAAATTATTACATACAGAAATTTTCGCTTGTCCTATATGGTAAGATGAGCGTTGCTATTTAAGCCAAGATCGCAAGTTCTGCCTATTCGGCATGACTTATATATATATATATATATATATATATATATATATATATATATATATATATATATATATATATTTTTATTATTTTATTTTTATTATCACACTGGCCGATTCCCACCAAGGCAGGGTGGCCCGAAAAAGAAAAACTTTCACCATCATTCACTCCATCACTGTCTTGCCAGAAGGGTGCTTTACACTACAGTTTTTAAACTGCAACATTAACACCCTCCTTCAGAGTGCAGGCACTGTACTTCCCATCTCCAGGACTCAAGTCCGGCCTGCCGGTTTCCCTGAATCCCTTCATAAATGTTACTTTGCTCACACTCCAACAGCACGTCAAGTATTAAAAACCATTTGTCTCCATTCACTCCTATCAAACACGCTCATGCATGCCTGCTGGAAGTCCAAGCCCCTCGCACACAAAACCTCCTTTACCCCCTCCCTCCAACCCTTCCTAGGCCGACCCCTACCCCGCCTTCCTTCCACTACAGACTGATTCACTCTTGAAGTCATTCTGTTTCGCTCCATTCTCTCTACATGTCCGAACCACCTCAACAACCCTTCCTCAGCCCTCTGGACAACAGTTTTGGTAATCCCGCACCTCCTCCTAACTTCCAAACTACGAATTCTCTGCATTATATTCACACCACACATTGCCCTCAGACATGACATCTCCACTGCCTCCAGCCTTCTCCTCGCTGCAACATTCATCACCCACGCTTCACACCCATATAAGAGCGTTGGTAAAACTATACTCTCATACATTCCCCTCTTTGCCTCCAAGGACAAAGTTCTTTGTCTCCACAGACTCCTAAGTGCACCACTCACTCTTTTTCCCTCATCAATTCTATGATTCACCTCATCTTTCATAGACCCATCCGCTGACACGTCCACTCCCAAATATCTGAATACGTTCACCTCCTCCATACTCTCTCCCTCCAATCTGATATTCAATCTTTCATCACCTAATCTTTTTGTTATCCTCATAACCTTACTCTTTCCTGTATTCACCTTTAATTTTCTTCTTTTGCACACCCTACCAAATTCATCCACCAATCTCTGCAACTTCTCTTCAGAATCTCCCAAGAGCACAGTGTCATCAGCAAAGAGCAGCTGTGACAACTCCCACTTTGTGTGTGATTCTTTATCTTTTAACTCCACGCCTCTTGCCAAGACCCTCGCATTTACTTCTCTTACAACCCCATCTATAAATATATTAAACAACCACGGTGACATCACACATCCTTGTCTAAGGCCTACTTTTACTGGGAAAAAATTTCCCTCTTTCCTACATACTCTAACTTGAGCCTCACTATCCTCGTAAAAACTCTTCACTGCTTTCAGTAACCTACCTCCTACACCATACACTTGCAACATCTGCCACATTGCCCCCCTATCCACCCTGTCATACGCCTTTTCCAAATCCATAAATGCCACAAAGACCTCTTTAGCCTTATCTAAATACTGTTCACTTATATGTTTCACTGTAAACACCTGGTCCACACACCCCCTACCTTTCCTAAAGCCTCCTTGTTCATCTGCTATCCTATTCTCCGTCTTACTCTTAATTCTTTCAATTATAACTCTACCATACACCTTACCAGGTACACTCAACAGACTTATCCCCCTATAATTTTTGCACTCTCTTTTATCCCCTTTGCCTTTATACAAAGGAACTATGCATGCTCTCTGCCAATCCCTAGGTACCTTACCCTCTTCCATACATTTATTAAATAATTGCACCAACCACTCCAAAACTATATCCCCACCTGCTTTTAACATTTCTATCTTTATCCCATCAATCCCGGCTGCCTTACCCCCTTTCATTTTACCTACTGCCTCACGAACTTCCCCCACACTCACAACTGGCTCTTCCTCACTCCTACAAGATGTTATTCCTCCTTGCCCTATACACGAAATCACAGCTTCCCTATCTTCATCAACATTTAACAATTCCTCAAAATATTCCCTCCATCTTCCCAATACCTCTAACTCTCCATTTAATAACTCTCCTCTCCTATTTTTAACTGACAAATCCATTTGTTCTCTAGGCTTTCTTAACTTGTTAATCTCACTCCAAAACTTTTTCTTATTTTCAACAAAATTTGTTGATAACATCTCACCTACTCTCTCATTTGCTCTCTTTTTACATTGCTTCACCACTCTCTTAACTTCTCTCTTTTTCTCCATATACTCTTCCCTCCTTGCATCACTTCTACTTTGTAAAAACTTCTCATATGCTAACTTTTTCTCCCTTACTACTCTCTTTACATCATCATTCCACCAATCGCTCCTCTTCCCTCCTGCACCCACTTTCCTGTAACCACAAACTTCTGCTGAACACTCTAACACTACATTTTTAAACCTAGCCCATACCTCTTCGACCCCATTGCCTATGCTCTCATTAGCCCATCTATCCTCCAATAGCTGTTTATATCTTACCCTAACTGCCTCCTCTTTTAGTTTATAAACCTTCACCTCTCTCTTCCCTGATGCTTCTATTCTCCTTGTATCCCATCTACCTTTTACTCTCAGTGTAGCTACAACTAGAAAGTGATCTGATATATCTGTGGCCCCTCTATAAACATGTACATCCTGAAGTCTACTCAACAGTCTTTTATCTACCAATACATAATCCAACAAACTACTGTCATTTCGCCCTACATCATATCGTGTATACTTATTTATCCTCTTTTTCTTAAAATATGTATTACCTATAACTAAACCCCTTTCTATACAAAGTTCAATCAAAGGGCTCCCATTATCATTTACACCTGGCACCCCAAACTTACCTACCACACCCTCTCTAAAAGTTTCTCCTACTTTAGCATTCAGGTCCCCTACCACAATTACTCTCTCATTTGGTTCAAAGGCTCCTATACATTCACTTAACATCTCCCAAAATCTCTCTCTCTCCTCTGCATTCCTCTCTTCTCCAAGTGCATACACGCTTATTATGACCCACTTCTCGCATCCAACCTTTACTTTAATCCACATAATTCTTGAATTTACACATTCATATTCTCTTTTCTCCTTCCATAACTGATCATTTAACATTACTGCTACCCCTTCCTTTGCTCTAACTCTCTCAGATACTCCAGATTTAATCCCATTTATTTCCCCCCACTGAAACTCTCCTACCCCCTTCAGCTTTGTTTCGCTTAGGGCCAGGACATCCAACTTCTTTTCATTCATAACATCAGCAATCATCTGTTTCTTGTCATCCGCACTACATCCACGCACATTTAAGCAACCCAGTTTTATAAAGTTTTTCTTCTTCTCTTTTTTACTAAATGTATACAGGAGAAGGGGTTACTAGCCCATTGCTCCCGGTATTTTAGTCGCCTCATACGACACGCATGGCTTACGGAGGAAAGATTCTTTTCCACTTCCCCATGGACAATAGAAGAAATAAAAAAGAACAAGAGCTATTTAGAAAAAGGAGAAAAACCTAGATGTATGTATATATATATATGCATGTGCGTGTCTGTGAAGTGTGACCAAAGTGTAAGTAGGAGTAGCAAGATATCCCTGTTATCTTAGCGTGTTTATGAGACAGAAAAAGAAAACCAGCAATCCTACCATCATGCAAAACAGTTACAGGTTTCTGTTTCACAGTCATCTGGCAGGACGGTAGTACTTCCCTGGGTGGTTGCTGTCTACCAACCTACTACCTATATATATATATATATATATATATATATATATATATATATATATATATATATATATATATATATATATATATATATATATATATATATATATATAGTTCTATACTGTTTTTGGTTTGTGCCTACAGTGCATCTGATTAATGTGAGTTTGTGAAACATATTGTGTGTACGTGTGTGTGTGTGTGTGTGTATATCCCTTTCTATTGTAATGAGCCTTTGTCATGGGTCAGACGTTATGTAATACTTTTTATATATATGATTCGATTCTTTTTAAAGTTTATAATTATGGTCTGTACCCTGATACCGGTTTGGTGTCAATGCTAAGTTCTTGTTGTTAAGTTTTAGTCTGTATGGTATACAGACATATCTAGACAGTTTAGTGACGTAGTCCATTTGTGTCTGAGATTTGTATATGGGTTTATTGTAAGAGTATGGCGCTTCAGTTTTTGTGTTCTAAGCTGTTTTCTTTTTCTGTTTATTCGTATGTTGGTATATGTAAAGCTGTATTGTTAGGGATACGTATGTAGATGTTCTAGTAAGATTATGATGTTAGGTTTTGTTTTTTTGATTAATGCGAAGGATGGGATTTAACTGATATAACTTCTTTGTATATTTTATGTTCAAGTGTATTGAGCCTTTGTCAGATGTCATGTTATATGTACAATTTATATATGTGTAAGGTTTTTGCATCAATGAATGTGTATATATGTCAGTTCACGACCCTATGACAGTATTTTTTTTTTAGCTATGTTCTTGCCGTAAGTTCTTATTGTATGTTTGGCAGCAATATCTTGCGAGCATATAGGTGCAATCCGTTTGTCAGTTACTTTGATTGAGATCCATACTGTTTCTTTATTTTTATGTTAAACTGTATTGGTTTTAAATAAAATATAAAAAAGAAAATCCTCCCCTCCCCAATGATGATGTCACAACTGTCTGCTTAAGCCAATGATAACCATATCCCCAAATAAAACGCATTACCTTCTTTTGAACCAACCTCACATCATTCTTCATCAACGGGTAAACCACTGCCACATGCCACAATTTAGGATAAATGATTGTATTTATAACTATGACCCTCTGATGGATCGTCAGCCCACTCGTCCGTATTCCCCCCAATCTCCTTAATACTCCTTGCACAACCCTTATGGAGTTGGCCTCTCTAGCTTCTTGTCCCGCCCTTCTGTATAATACTCCACAACTAAAACCGTCGTATCGTCAACATACCCAACTATACCAGGAGCACCCCGCTGTCATACCCCCCCTTCATCTACCCCAACATTAATCATCCTATATAAAGGATCTTGTAGACATGCGAATAGGATCTGAGACATGGGGCATCCCTGTCTCAGTCCCATACCCATACTGACTACTTTTCCCATACGTCCATTGATTTGCACCTGTAGTACTGCGCCTTTGTATAATGTTTCCGCCCATCGGACAATTTCCTCGCCTAAACCCATACCCCTCATTATCATCCATAACGTCTCTCGCTCTACACAATCATAAGCAGCCTTCCAATCCAAAGCAAGTACACCCCCTCCACTCGTTCTACAATCATCTATGAAATCCTTAATCCTCCCATGTCCACTAATCATTGACCGCCCCGGCACACCCATTTGTCTCTTATCTATAACTGTCCCAAAAACACTACGTAACCTATTACTTAAAACCCTTACAAACAATTTGTAATCACCGCACATCAAAGATAAACCTCTATAATCCAGGATGCTATTCTGCACTTCCCCCTTCGGAATCATGACAACGACCCCTGTTTGTTGCGTCATATCCATGCATCCCTTTACCTTCATTTCATTTAAAAAACGTTCCAAGCATTCCTTCAAGACCTCCCAGTTACTTAAATAAAAATCATTTGGAATGCCATCAATCCCTGGCATCTTCCTTACACTCATCCCTTGTAACGCCTTCGAAACCTCATCTTCACTTATGGGCCCCTCTATCTCCACCCTGTCTTCTGGTTCCAGGATACGTGATATCCCTTCCTCCATAATATTCAAGTCCCCCATCTTCCTATTGCCTCCTCTCATATATATCTCAAACCATTCATCCGCAAAACCACTCATACCTTCAGTCGTTACTAACCGCTGACCCACCGTGTACCCACCCACGTCCTGATGTACCTCTAATTTTAACATATTCATTATATTTTGCCGGATCTTTAATCGCCGCAGAATGCAAGCTGATGGCTTATCACCCCATAAAACATCTTCCAACCCACCCCTTAATCTTTCACCAACAAACCGTGAATTCTGCATCTCCAGCAGTTGCGTCTTTATACCCTCGATCTCTGAAACTGGATATACTCCACGCCAACCTTCCTAACACTGTTTTAACTGCCCCTCCAAATACCTCTGTAACCCATATTTCCATTGTCCGACCTCCCTTCTTTTCCTCATTTAAAAACTGCGGATCCCGGGTTTAGCACATTGCTCCCATCACAGTAATATATCACCTCCCAGCTTTCCTTTATTCCATTCATTTTTCCACCATTCCGCAAAACTAAGTCCACCTTCCATATTCTCTAACAAGCTCACATTTAGTTTCCAATAACTCATAAAACGTTTCGGCAACTCAGCCCAGCCCACGTCCACAACCACCCCTCTATGATCCGAAAATACAACATTTACAGTTTCCATATTATTAACTTGTATCCCAGGAGATGCATAAATGCGGTCCAAGCGTACCGTTCTTTACATAAGTATGCTCCACCACCAACCCCTCCCCACTAACTACATCCACTAATCCGACTCCCCCTAATACATTCCGTAGGACTCCCAACACACACCCAGCTCCCCGCGGCTCCACATCCTTCCTACGTATCACACTATTACAATCCCCTCCAAATAATGTATAAACTGGTAACCCCCTCACATGATAAATTAGTGTCCCTCGAACAAACTCCTCTTTAACAAGCCTATTGCTGTCCGCCGGCATGTACACACTCACAAAGCACACTCGTACCCCACCCAATGTCCCATCCACCCTCACTACTCTCCCATCTCCCCTTTCTTCCCAGTGCAACAATTGAAAAGGACTGGCCTCAGCTATTAATACCGCAGCACCTCCCTTAAGCTTCCCAGTATATCCAGCATAAACCTTGTACTCATCTATCAACAAATCCCTTCCGTACTTAAAATTATGCTCTTGTAAAAATATGACCTGTATTTCATGTCTCTTTAAAAAGTCACTAAAGATCCTGCGCTTTCATCGGCCCTTAGGCCATTTACATTTAACGTTAGGTACTTATAAATGCTATCGGGAGCTTAGCAGTAGATCGATGTCCATACGGGTCCTTACGTTTTTGCACAGTATGCTTTTCGCAATGCCCTTTCCTTGTCTCACCTTTTCCCTGCCCCTTACCCCCCCCCCTGATACTTGTTTTGGGACATCCACTGAGTGTTTCTTACCAGATCTTCGCACAAGTGTCAGAACATCATCACTGTCAGAAGCACCTGCCTCTCTCTTTCGTGAAGTCTCAACTATGTGCATGCCCTCATCTGCACTTTCAACTTTATGCACTTCAACCACAGTCTCACGAATCCTCTGTGGTTGCCCATCCCCACCACCCACATTGCACTCCTCATGAATTCCACCCTTATCTGCAGATGTCCCATCCGACACCATACGTAGTGTTCCGTCCCTATTCTGATCCTCCAAGAATCCCTGTATTACAGTGTATTGCAGCTCAAACTTCATTACCCAATTCCACTTGTCTCACCTCATCCTCTATACGCATGGTCTCAATCACCTGAGAGACCTCCGGTAATGTTACACATTCCACAGGATTGTCCTCCACAATTTCACTCCATGCCCTGTGGACCCGAGGATGCTCCCGTGTTGACTGGGTCGCCACCTCTCTCTCCTTCACTCCTTTCCCTTCTCCATGTATCTCAGGTGACGATCGTCGAGCACACATCGCAGCTATATGATCATACGCTCCACACAGTCTGCATGTTCTTCTCTGCCCCGTATATGTGACATATACCTGAGTTCTAAAGTCAATGTCACATATGATGGTATAGTTTTGCGCAAGGACATTTTAAGGGTAAAGGATCCCTCACGCAGTCCAGTATCCATTCCCTCAGACCACCTTCCAACTGTTGCTTGATGCATAACACCAAACTCTTCGAAAGTTGCTTTTATGTCTTCCTCATCGGCCTCAAATGGGACAATCCGTAACTTTACCCAAGTATAATACTTAGATACGTCCCTATTGCGTACTTCTAAACCAGGGTTAACCAGCATACACACATCCTGGTACTTTTCCACCATCTTGTCATATACAGCAGCCGTCACGAATTTCACAAAGATTCTTGTAGCTCCATTCAAAGCAATTCCATACAAATCGTCGTTGTTGATGCAGTAGGTATCTCTTAAGATGGCAGGCAGCATAACTGACGCATTGGTGTTATAAACTGCGCCTTTCAACACCTCAATACACAGTGTTTATCCTCCTCCTGGTAGTTTGCGCCATCTTCCAAAATTCGCTCAGTGCTACCAACCGTAGCGAGTGCAGCAGCCAACGTCCGTCTTCCACCAACGATGTTTGACGAATGCAGGAGCAAAACCGAAACACAACCTCTCGGCCCGGAAGCGAAGAGATCAATGAAATGTTATTACACTGGATGGGAAGTGGTTTTATTATTATTATTATTATTATTATTATTATTATTATTATTATTGATTTGGCACTATGGCTGCCATTTGGAGTATTTTTAAAGCACTTTTAAAAAAATCTTGAAACGAAAGTGTTTTAAATGTGTAGAGGACTTTTAACTGAGTATAAACGTAAGGAAAAACCTGCGGGTTTTTTTTTATGGAGTTTTTGTATATCAAGGAGAGACTTGATTATTTTCAGAAAGTTCTCGGCAAAATTTTTTGTCTTAAGCTTTTTTTTCTCCATTGAAAACGTCTTATTGCACAAGCTTCGAACTTTTATCATGACTTACAAAATCGTAATGACATGATTATAAACAAACCACGGTGCGAGGGGGATTGAACTCGAGAGTACGATGGTGCTGACAGGAGACTGTTGGACGGCAGTAGTGGAGTCAACCTACCTGGAGTCTACGTGGAGGGCATTCCGGGGAACAACGCCCCCGCGGCCCGGTCCACGACCAGGCCTCCAGGTGGATCAGGGCCTGATCAGTGAGGCTGTTACTGCTGGGAGGCTGTTGAACAGTCTTGGGCCCCGGACACTTATCGCGTTTTCACTGGGGGTATGTTGCATCGCCTCCCAAGTCTTTTAATATGCTGTGTGCATATTAGGGACCAGTCCCTCCAGAATCTTCCAGGTGTAGATTATAATATCTCTCTCTTCTGCGCTCTAGTGAGTACAAGTCAAGTGCTTCCAGGCGCTCCCAGTAATTAGGGTGTTTGATGGAACTTATACGTGCAGTAAAGGTTCTCTGTACATTCTCTAGTTCTACAATTTCACCTGCCTTGAATGGGAATGTTAATGTACAACAGTATTCCAGCCTAGAGAGAATAAGTGATTTAAAAAGGATCATCAATGGCTTAGCATCTCTTGTCTTGAATGTTTTCATTATCTATCCTATCAGTTTCCTAGCAGATGTGATAGTGGCATTGTTGTGGTCCTTGAAAGTGAGGTCTTCCGACATTACCACACCCAGGTCCTTCACATTACTTTTCCACTCTATTTTGTAATTGGAGTTTGTAGTATACTCAGTCCTAGTTATTATTTCCTCCAGTTTTCCATAATGGAGTAGTTGGAATTTGTCTTCATTGAACATCATATTGTTCTCTGTTGCCCATTGGAAAACTTGGTTTATATCTTCTTGGAGTTTTGCCGTGTCCTCAATGCAGATCCTAGTATCGTCAGCAAAAGATGATACAGTGCTGTGGTTTACATCACTGTCTATGTCCGATATGAGAATAAGGAACAGGATAGGTGCGAGTACTGTGCCTTGTGGGACAGAGCTCTTCACTATGGCAGCATCTGATTTAACTCTGTTTACCACTACTCTTTGTGTGCGATTGGTTAATAAGTTGAAGATCCATCTGCCTACTTTGCCGGTTATTCCTTTAGCACGCATTTTGTGTGCTATTACACCATGGTCGCACTTGTCAAAGGCTTTTGCAAAGTCTGTGAATACTACATCTGCATTCTGTTTGTTTTCCAGTGCATCTAAGACCATATCATAATGGTCTAGCAGTTGCGAAAGGCAGGAGCGACCTGCTCTAAAACCATGTTGCCCTGGGTTGTGCAATTTTTGGGAGTCCAGGTGGTTTGCTATCCTGCTTCTTAGAACTCTTTCAAAGATTTTTATGTGGGACGTTAAAGCTATTGGTCTATAGTTCTTAGCTACTGCTTTGCTGCCACCTTCATGGAGTGGGACTATATATGTTGTTTTTAGCTACTGTGGAATCTCGCCTGTGTCTAAGCTCCTTCTCTATAGCATACATAGGGCCTGTGAGAGGGGTTTCTTGCAGTTTTTAATGAACACCGAGTTCCACGAGTCTGGGCCTGGGGCTGAGTGCATGGGCATGTCGTCGATGGCTTTCTCAAAGGCTAGTGGAGTTAGGGTTATGTCATAAGTCTGGCCTACATTGGCAGGGTTTTGAGGCTCATTTATGAAAAAATTGTTTGGATTGTCTATCTTAAACTGGTTAGTGGCTCGCTAACACTGAGTCATACTGCGATTTCAGTATCTCGCTTATTTCTTTGTTGTCGTCTGTGCAGAATCCGTCTTGTCTGAGCAGGGGCCCTATACTAGAAGTGGTTTTTGACTTGTTTTTGGCATATGAAAAGAAATATTTCGATTTTTTTTTCAATTTCAATAATCGCTTTTAGCTCCTCTCGTCTTTCCTGGATCCTGTATGAGCCTTTTAACTTTAGCTCATTATTTTCCACTTCCCTGGTTAGCATTTCCTTCCGTGTATCAGATAATCTGGCATTCTTGAGGAGTTCAATGATTCTTCGTCTTCTCCTGTAGAGGGAGCGTCTCTGTCTCCAGTTTACTTCTTCTTTTCTTTTGTCTTATAGGAATATACCTTGAACATACTTCAGCTACAAGGAGGGTGATCTTTTCGAGGCATTGGTTAAGGTCCATGTAATTTAAGATATCCTCCCAGCATGTCTCATTTAGGGCATAGTTTACCTGATCCCAGATGATGTTCTTGTTGTTGAAGATGAATTTGGTAAAGGTACCGTCATAGCTATATGCATCTTGTCGATCAGGACTCCTGTGCGTTCAGGTTTGGACTTTGATTAGATTGTGATGAGAATTTGTTGTTTTTGATATTGTTATATTCCCTACCAGGTCCTCATTATTTGTGAAATAAGGTCCAGTGTGTTCTCCAGAGAGGTGCAGTGATGTGTCAACAGGCTGGGAGACGTGAGAGGCGGTGGTTGAGGCAAAATAATCACCGTTTACGGCGGTGGAGATAGTTGTAGAAGTTTCAGGAATAGTTGTTTGGGTAGGAGGAGACAGGTCTGCAGGTACAGTGAAGTTCATACCGTTTGGAAGAATCTTGAGGATGTCGGCTGAAGGTATAGAGTGAGGGAAATTGAAGGCATGCACATTATTCAGGCAGAATAGTTCGTATATTGTGGTGGTGAAAGTGCCGGAGTTTGCTGCTTTAGCAAGGTGTGATTACATAATGCGGTACAGGACGTTGGAGGGAGCACCGTCAAGGAGTGGAGAGAGGGAGTTGCTGGGTGAAGGTGTCTGTAGAATGGCGTGTAGAATCTTGGTAGTGTCGGCTTGTAGTTTGGTTATTGCCGCGTATGTCGGTGAATTGGAGGTGTTCTTCAGATCTTTAGTTTTCTCCAATATTATTTCTTTTCTGAGTGGGCACTTAGCTGCAAGTTAACACATGTTAGAGCCGTAGTGATGGTGCAGGATCTGAATTCGTGTCTATCATTCCTACATTAAGAAACGGAACTTCTTATCCTTGATTCGGCAGTTCTTGGTGGTGTGATTATAGGAGTAACAGGTCCAGCAATGGGAGACGTGTGAAGTGTTCTGGTTCTACATGGCTTGGGTGGATGTGATAATACAAGATGGTCAGTCCTTCAGACAAAGCTTGGGCAGCCATGGAGATGTCTGAGAAAATTATCTTTATTATTGATTAGGCGTTAGGGATCTTGATGTCTACAAATGTTTTGTTTCTCGATATATGTCTTCAGTGCTTCAGTTGAGAGAGATGTGACGATCTTGTCAAGCCTTTTCACAAAGGTAGATCGTTTGGCCTTCAAGAATGGAGACGGGGATATGGTGAATTGTGTTTGTAGTCTTGATTGAAGAGTCGTCTTTGTGTTTTGATGCTTCAGTGTCGTCTGTGCAGACAACAATGACGGAGTCCCTCAGAAAGTGGATTGCCCTAAATTTGACCTGCAGGCAGGTCCTAACGGTGGTAGCTAAAGCTAGCTTCGAGGAGTCATTGATTACTCCATTCACAGGCTTGATTTCCACACAATCCGACAGCACTGAGTAAAGAAGTGGCGCTTGTAGAACATAAATTCCCCTCCCCAGCGGGGATTGAAGGAAGACTTCTGAGTGCAGAGCGACTGTGTCTTGCCAGTAGCAAGGTCAGCAGTGGTGTAGCAGTTAGCTACAATTGTCGTAGACGCCGTCTAGCTGGAGCACTGAATGTCTTAGATCAAGTAGTGCCTTTGGTCCAGTGTCTACAATAGTGTGAGTCATCTCCAACACCGCAGACTCGTCTACTACCTTTCCCACTCACACAGAGCTCGTAGGGAGTAGCAAAGGTGCTGGAGCAGGAGTCAGGGTTAAAGCTCTGGTATATCAGGGCCGGTGTTCTCGCTGGCATAAGGCTCTCAACTCCCAAAGTTCTGATTCATGAGAGATTCCTGGCACAAGTGGCCGCAGCCAGAGGGGCAAAGGAGGCTCAGAATGTCTGAGGCGAAAATTAAGGGGGGGGGGGCAGGGGGTAGAATATATGCAAAAGGGTGCTGGGGAATTTAGTGATAGAAAAATGATGAAAGTGTTGGTGTGCAGTGTGTTGTATTAACGAAGAAATAGTAGCAGTAATAATGGAGGTAGTGTACAAAAACATAGGAGTACTGCAGGAGAGCTGCTGTAGGACGATAAGGAAAACAGGAGACGAAGGTCAGGTCAAGCCAAGAGTTTGTAGATGAATGGTTCAGAGAACCGACATGTTGATAAATTAGACACATGTGCAACTCTTGGGTATCTTTATTGAGGAAACGTTTCACCACACAGTGGCTTCATCAGTCCATACAAAGGAGAATCTTGAAGAACAGGAGGAGAATGAGGTAATCAGTCCCTCAACCTTGAGTCGATGTGGTCAGTCCATCAATCTTGAATAGAATACGGCATACGTGCTGAGAAGGAGCTTATAAACCGTTGGCAGGAGAGGTGCAGCAGTCATAGGTCGTGTAACATTTGTTCAATGTTGAAGTAGGTCGTGCCCAAGAATTAGGCAAGCGAAGAATTCACAAGTATTAAGATCCCAAGAAGTTGCAGTGTCTGACAGACACTGCAACAGAGATACCCAATAGAGTTGCACATGTGTTTAATTTATCAAGCCAAGAGTGTTTGAAGTTCAGAGCACTTGACAATGTAATGAGACAGGAAGGCATCTGTAGAGTGAAAGCCTAGACTATGTATAAGGGATGTTTCAACAAGAGCTGTTAGGAAGTCACTCGTGGTTAAACATGAAACGTTTAACTTTTAATAAATGTCATTGACTGTACGCAAGTGTTATTTTCTCATAATTTGTCGATATCAGCATTGGTAGTACCTTGCCGACACTAGTAATGTTCTTTTCTGCTATGTTAGACAGTTTTGTCATTCTATTAACAGGTCCTCTGCCAAAACTACCGTTCTAGCCTTCACAGAGGCCATCTTCTTGAATCACATTCCAAACCATGAATCTTAGTCTAGTCCAGGTTCCCTGTAAATGTTCTCCTTTCTCATTACATTGTCAGATTCCCTAAACTTAAGGAAACTCGTCGCTTAATAAACCTGACCTTTATCTCCTCTACTGACCTCTTCACACACTTCTTGTATTTTGGTTGTCTTCTGCTTAGGTTGGTTCTGTCAAATGTTGTCATACTCGTTCTAATAATGTTGGTAAATTACCGACACTATGTAGAGTAAAAGGACACAAGTGCAACTAATGTGACATTTTATTGTAGCAACGTTTCGTCCTCCAGGGGCTTTGTTAAGCCGGCTCTGTCAACGGCTTGACAAAGCTCCTGGAGAGCGAAACGTTGTCACAATAAAATGTTACATTAGTTGCACTTGTGTCCTTTTACATTACATATTGTCATACTCGTAAATTTATGTCCTAGTGCGGATTATTTGTTAATAATGTAGCGTAATGTTACACAGCCTAACCATACAGAGTTTTACGACTGGTCTACGTTATCATAGGTTTGGTTAGGTTTTAGAAAAAAAGTACATAATGGCTGCATATTATTATGCATGTTTTAGAGAATAAGGTATTCTTCATGCTAGTGACTAACGTGCAAATTACAGCCTTGGAAAGCTAGGATGGACAAAAGTTTTGTTATTGAGATAATATTGGTTATTGTGTATATAAATAGATTTATCAGTGGTGGTAATACCACCTTAAATTTAAATGTTTGGCAAAATGGTTTGATGTTGCGTTGTTGACTTCGCTGGAGTACCAGGTAATGACAGTGAAGGCAGAGTACCAGGTAATGACAGTGAAGGCAGAGTACCAGATAATGACAGTGAAGGCAGAGTACCAGATAATGACAGTGAAGGCAGAGTACCAGGTAATGACAGTGAAGGCAGAGTACCAGATAATGACAGTGAAGGCAGAGTACCAGGTAATGACAGTGAAGGCAGAGTACCAGATAATGACAGTGAAGGCAGAGTACCAGGTAATGACAATGAAGGCAGAGTACCAGGTAATGACGGTGAAGGCAGTGTACCAGGTAATGGCATTGAAGGCTGAGTACCAGGTAATGACAGTGAAGGCTGAGTACCAGGTAATGACAGTGAAGGCTGAGTACCAGGTAAGGACAATGAAGGCTGAGTACCAGGTAATGACAGTGAAGGCTGAGTACCAGGTAGTGACAGTGAAGGCTGAGTACCAGGTAATGACAGTGAAGGCTGAGTACCAGGTAATGACAGTGAAGGCTGAGTACCAGGTAATGACAGTGAAGGCTGAGTACCAGGTAAGGACAGTGAAGGCTGAGTACCAGGTAATGACAGTGAAGGCTGAGTACCAGGTAATGACAGTGAAGGCTGAGTACCAGGTAATGACAGTGAAGGCTGAGTACCAGGTAATGACAGTGAAGGCTGAGTACCAGGTAAGGACAGTGAAGGCTGAGTACCAGGTAATGACAGTGAAGGCTGAGTACCAGGTAATGACAGTGAAGGCTGAGTACCAGGTAATGACAGTGAAGGCTGAGTACCAGGTAATGACAGTGAAGGCAGAGTACCAGGTAATGACAGTGAAGGCTGAGTACCAGGTAATGACAGTGAAGGCAGAGTACCAGGTAATGACAGTGAAGGCTGAGTACCAGGTAATGACAGTGAAGGCAGAGTACCAGGTAATGACAGTGAAGGCTGAGTACCAGGTAATGACAGTGAAGGCTGAGTACCAGGTAATGACAGTGAAGGCTGAGTACCAGGTAATGACAGTGAAGGCTGAGTACCAGGTAATGACAGTGAAGGCTGAGTACCAGGTAATGACAGTGAAGGCAGGGCAAAAAAAATTCAAATGTACGTAACTTAAAATTTACGTATAATACCCAGTGTGAAGGTTCAGCAGCTCTATCATTCTAGGAAGAATATTTGATAAGGCTGATTCCTCTTTATGGAAATGCAAAGATAGAAAAAAATCAATGATAACATAATACGATAAGCAATTTTAATGATGTAGAATTTTTATAGAATATGAAGCTTAGCGCTTCTTTTTGATTATAATAATAATAATAATATAGAATATAAAACACACACATGAAATTAATCCTACCTGAAGCAAAGATCGAAAAATAAAAAGTATATTTATATAATTAGTGACTCAAAGCTAACATGTACATAGATAATATGTGAATAATAAAGTGATGTGCTGATGTTCTGGGCACGTAGCTCAGAATTGTGATTTGGAACGCTGATTGGGGATGGGGTCACAGGTGGATGTGACTGTTGTGACCCCAACATGAGCCGGGATTAGGGAAAACAGAGGTACGGGGATCCTCTGACAACATTTCCGAAGCAGTAGAGTTTCCAGTCGTGAACCACCATGAAACGTTTGTGGGGTGGCAATTTAGGTACAGATACCAAATAAATTGAAAGCCTCACATTGAACAAATAACCAAGAGTGGAATACCATACTTACGGACTCGATGATAGCAGGAAGCCAAGTGGCATTCCTACGTCAGCAAGGATCACTTGTTACCTCCCACCGGGCCCCTCAAGGGAGGTTCCTTGACGCTGGAGAGGGGCTCTTGGTCTAGGAAATTGGATCTGTGCTCCGGTTCCCTGAATTGAACCTGAATACCTTCTACCCCCCCCCCACGTGAGCTGTATAATCCTACGGGTTTAGCGTTCTTCCATGATTATAATAACCTCCCATCAGGTGGAGGAAAAAAGGGAGGGGGGGGGATGAAGGTAACGTACACACCCCTTTCAGAACAGTCGTACTACCATTCCTACTGCCTCCGCTACTTTCATACTTCCAATCTTATTTACTGAACATTTCCCTCACACTCAGGGAGGAATTATGGACAGGCAATAGTTAGTTGTAATAGTGGATGGTATTGGAATACCACAAAGTTGCAGCTGAGTGACAAGCAGCTGTTGGATTTTTTATTATTCCAGATGACAGTTCACTTGCTCAGTATGCTTCAATATATTTCATAGAACATAGCTAGTAGCACAACTTATAGGCTGCAGGGGAACATAGCTAGTAGCACAACTTACAGGCTACAGGGGAACATAGCTAGTAGCACAACTTATAGGCTACAGGGGAACATAGCTAGTAGCACAACTTATAGGCTGCAGGGGAACATAGCTAGTAGCACAACTTACAGGCTACAGGGGAACATAGCTAGTAGCACAACTTACAGGCTACAGGGGAACATAGCTAGTAGCACAACTTATAGGCTGCAGGGGAACATAGCTAGTAGCACAACTTACAGGCTACAGGGGAACATAGCTAGTAGCACAACTTACAGGCTGCAGGGGAACATAGCTAGTAGCACAACTTACAGGCTACAGGGGAACAGCTAGTAGCACAACTTACAGGCTGCAGGGGAACATAGCTAGTAGCACAACTTACAGGCTGCAGGGGAACATAGTAGCACAACTTACAGGCTGCAGGGGAACATAGCTAGTAGCACAACTTACAGGCTGCAGGGGAACATAGCTAGTAGCACAACTTACAGGCTGCAAGGGAACATAGCTAGTAGCACAACTTACAGGCTGCAGGGGAACATAGCTAGTAGCACAACTTACAGGCTGCAGGGGAACATAGTAGCACAACTTACAGGATGCAGGGGAACATAGCTAGTAGCACAACTTACAGGCTGCAGGGGAACACAGCTAGAAGCACAACTTACAGGCTGCAGGGGAACATAGCTAGTAGCACAACTTACAGGCTGCAGGGGAACATAGCTAGTAGCACAACTTATAGGCTGCAGGGGAATATAGCACAACTTACAGGCTGCAGGGGAACATAGCACAACTTACAGGCTGCAGGGGAACATAGCTAGTAGCACAACTTACAGGCTGCAGGGGAACACAGCTAGTAGCACAACTTACAGGCTGCAGGGGAACATAGCTAGTAGCACAACTTACAGGCTGCAGGGGAACATAGCTAGTAGCACAACTTACAGGCTGCAGGGGAACATAGCTAGTAGCACAACTTATAGGCTGCAGGGGAACATAGCTAGTAGCACAACTTACAAGCTGCAGGGGAACATAGGTAGTAGCACAACTTACAGACTGCAGGGGAACATAGTTAGTAGCACAACTTATAGGCTGCAGGGGAACATAGCTAGTAGCACAACTTACAGGCTGCAGGGGAACATAGCTAGTAGCACAACTTACAGGCTGCAGGGGAACATAGCTAGTAGCACAACTTACAGGCTGCAGGGGAACATAGTAGCACAACTTACAGGATGCAGGGGAACATAGCTAGTATCACAACTTATAGGCTGCAGGGGAACATGTCTAGTACCACAACTTACAGGCTGCAGGGGAACATAGCTAGTAGCACAACTTACAGGTTGCAGGGGAACATGTCTAGTACCACAACTTACAGGATGCAGGGGAACATAGCTAGTAGCACAACTTACAGGCTACAGGGGAACATAGCTAGTAGCACAACTTACAGGCTGCAGGGGAACAAATTTAGTAGCACAACTTATAGGCTACAGGGGAACATAGCTAGTAGCACAACTTACAGGCTGCAGAGGAACATAGCTAGTAGCACAACTTACAGGCTGCAGGGGAACATAGCTAGTAGCACAACTTACAGGCTGCAGGGGAACATAGTAGCACAACTTACAGGATGCAGGGGAACATAGCTAGTAGCACAACTTATAGGCTGCAGGGGAACATGTCTAGTACCACAACTTACAGGCTGCAGGGGAACATAGCTAGTAGCACAACTTACAGGCTCCAGGGGAATATAGCTAGTAGCACAACTTACAGGCTCCAGGGGAATATAGCTAGTAGCACAACTTACAGGCTCCAGGGGAATATAGAAATTAACCCGAGAAAATAAGTAAATATTTGAGAAAAATTAACATTTTTGATAAATGAAATACACATTAATGTTCATCCTAATTTGTAGAAAAAAGTCATAATTAAAAGAAAAAAGCAAAACATACAGTAAAATAGACCAGTGCATAATTTTGCTCCAGCAGCGTCGCCTCTAACATCAAAACGTCTTTTCCAATCCGTCACCTAGCTGGACAAAAAAAAAAAAAAAAAAAAAAACTCAGAATCTTAAATAACTTCATGCAGTGTTTGGGAAGAGATTTACATATTAGTAGCCTCAAGAAGCTTAAGTTAACGTCAACCAGCATAAATACGAAGCTCAAACTGATAATAGTGTGTCCATCAGAGAAAGTTGTTCAATCTGGTGAACTTCAATGGTTCAGAACTTTGAACAAAAGATGGGGAAAAATCGAAGGTAAATGCTATGTAGCTGCTCTCATTATTGTATTGTTATACATTTACACACAACTAAGGCGGATTCCAGATGACAAAGCCCAGTATGCTGTATATAACTACCAACTATTGCTAAGAGCATTACTAATACAAATAACAGTACTATTTTTTATATATTTTATTTAAAATTTTGCATATATATTTCGAATATACCTAAAACATGACAATATTATTGGTAACAAACATATATATATAATAACACTAAATATAATCCTGTCTCATTCACGTAACACAAAATCCGCCTAACATAATCAGCTGCCTTAAAAATACCATTATCACATTCCTTCTCAAACATGGTGTAACAACGCTACGGACAACCATGTGTTGACACATGCCACAAAGGTTCCGCTCAAGCGCCCCACCTCTTAACTACCACTATACTGGCACATATCATCACTTATTGGAGAACTATGTTGCAAATACAAACCATCCTTCTACATGTATCAACGCTTAATACAGTATCACTACAACCAGTGTGGTTACCACTCCCTACCCATTCGGAGTGACCCACCTAGCAGCACATACCCTACCCACAACAATAACAAATACAATACCTCCATTGACCACAGTACTTGTCAGCCCAGTGTTACCAACAATAGAATGAACATACAGCTATACAGTGATACATCATTAATGTTATAAGACACAATACAATACGACGTTAACAATATACATCTTACCCTCACAACTTATTTCCTCACCGCACTCTATTTCACACTTATTCCAATACATAATATTAATTAATAGAATAGTACAATACATCCTCTCCAACTTGTACAGCATCCTACCACCAGCCATGCTTACAAAAGTTGTCAACACACTCATCCACACGTCCCATATCACCATTACTTCACACCCCTTAAACCACAGTTACATTGCACCCTCACGAAAGCACTAACCTGCAATGGTATATCCCTCACTCAAGCTCCGCCTCCCGGTGGCCCACCACTCCCCTCACCTCACCATAACCTCGTCCAACCCGAAAGACGAAGTTCTCACACACCACCTCCCCAAGACCCCAGCCTAACCAACCCCTCATCACCCTCCCATCCCCGGCCGCATCCCCCCGGAGCTCGAACCCCCCAGGAACGGGCTCCCCCGGGTCACAGCGCCAATAGACTCCACTGATGTCACCATCACCACCCGGGAAACTTGATCCCGACTTAGTCCCATACACGACCATATTTCTACACATGATCCTATAAATCTTTGCCGCTAGTATACGACGCCGTATTTTCAAATCCTCTTCTCCCCGCCCCCTCTATACACCCTATACACTGGTGCACAGGAGACTATATTCATTTATAACGGCACAAAACATACTCAACCCCTGCCAATTTGGATTCAGGAAAAATAAAAGCACTAATGATGCAATCATACAAATGCTAGATCTGCTTTGCACAGCATTGGAAAATAAGGAATATCCGCTAGAAATTTTTATTGACCTAAGAAAAGCGTTTGACACAGTAGACCGCGACATCCTACTCCACAAACTTGACCATTATGGTATAAGAGGCCATGCGCTTGCTTATTTCAAATCCTACCTTACTAATAGGAATCAGTATGTCACCATTAAAGACAGCCTCCTCAACACGGCCACTTGATACTGGAGTTCCGCAGGGAAGTATCCTTGGTCCCCTGCTCTTCCTCATTTACATTAATGATCTTCCAAACGTATCCCAATACCTGAAACCCATTCTCTTTGCTGACGACACGACTTACGTCATCTCCCAATCTAATCTTGCCACCCTCAACACCAATGTCAACGAGGAGCTGCTCAAAATTCTGACTTGGATGACAACCAATAAACTTAAACTTAACACTGACAAAACCTACTACATTATGTCTGGTAGCAGATCAGGTGTTACGCAACTTAACATTAAGATTGACAACACTAATTGCCAGACATAATGAGGGCAAATTCCTAGGTCTTTACCTCGACAACAACCTAAATTTCAGCACCCATATCCGACACATAAAAAAAGTATCCAAAACGGTGGGGATCCTCTCCAAGATACGATATTACGTGCCGCAAATTGCCCTTCTCACACTATACTATTCACTCATTTATCCGTACCTCACCTATGCTATTTGTGCTTGGGGATCAACTGCAGCAACACATCTAAAGCCAATAATAACCCAACAAAAAGCCGCAGTAAGAATAATCACTAAATCCCATCCCCGGCAACACCCCCCCCCCACTCTTCATAGATCTAAACTTACTCCCTGTTCAGAACATCCACACTTACTACTGTGCAATCTACTTCTACAGGACCTTAAATTCCAATATTAACCTTGACCTAAAACGCTTTCTTGATAGTTGTGACAGGACCCACAGGCATAACACCAGACACAAACATATCTATGACATTCCCCGTGTCCGACTAAACCTTTACAAAAATCCAATGTGTGTCAAAGGGCCTAAAATCTGGAACACCCTACCTGAAAACTCTAGAACTGCAGACACATTCATCACTTTCAAAGCTACAGTTAGAAAACATCTTATCTCCCTGATATACCCCGTCAACTAACTACGTGTAAACCACCTGGTGGTTCACACTTTCACTCACCCATTGACTATAAACACAGAAATACGAATCTTAATCTTAAAATAATGAATCCTAACTAGTCATAAGTTTGCCTATGATACTCCAATATAGACACTATGTATTGTGCCAAAACAAAAGCATTCACATTGCTAAACTCACAAACTATAATGTAGTCACTTATCCTTAATACCATAATCTGTAATAATTTAAAGTTTAGAATTAATCTAAGTCTGCCCGAAATGCCTAGCCATGCTAGGTGTCCTAGTGGCCCCGTCTGTAATTAGTATTTTAAAATATGTAAACCACACAATATTCAAAATCTGTAAACCCCGCATTGTAATCCTTATAGAGAATAAACTTGATTGATTGATTGGTTGATTGATATGAAAACAATCCACAACCACGTACGTCACAGCCCTTGCCTCTGTCTCCGACACCCCACTCACGTCCAAACTGAGCGTGCCCCGCATCCCAGCTTTCAACAGATTTAAAGCACGAGTAAACCATCCCCTTATCCCCTCAGAATCTAGACTCCAGCTTCCTTCATCCTTCTATTCCTTAACACCGCACCCGACAGCAAGATTCCATGTCGGAACCTGAACATCACCTCACGTTCCCTAGGTTGAACCTTCAACTTCTTTAACCTCCTCCAAATCCCTCCTTAATCATACACAAGGTATAGTTCCACCACCGGGGCCTCTACGTGTCCCAGTAAAGCCCTATACAGCACGCTCACCCTGATCCGTTCTGGTTTCCCCACTCCCATCATCACTCTCAACAACCGCTCACATTCATGAAAATCGCCACCCTGAAAAGTCTTTCGAAGCATCTCACACCTTCCCTAGGCACCCCCTCTTTAAAAGCCCCAGCCCGCATCACCACCTTTTTAACATATACGCACATCACCCTTCTCTCACAGGTAACATAACCACCTCCCAATCACATCTTGACGTCCATAACAGTCAAAACACCCTCCCTTGAATTCGACCTATCTCCTCCCTAGTGACTGGGTAAACATTAGCTACGTATAACACCTTACTATACAGGAGGACATTGACAACGATAGCGATCTGCACAAATGATAAATGATACGGTCTCATCCCCTGCAATCTATTCACCACACTATTCACTACTCTCTCCGAATTAACCGCCCATGCCCTATCCATGTTACCCGTTTACACAATCCCACAATTTTTTAATGATAGATCCATATTTGTTACAACAGAGCAACTCTATAGCACACGGCCCTCCCACTCACCATGCCCTATTACCTTTGATTTACACAAGTTTATTGTCATACCCGTCGATCTCCCATACATCTCAACGACTTCACCCAGCACGTCCAGCTTCGTATATTCATAAGAACATAAAGAAGGAACATTGCAACAGGCCTACTAACCCATGCAAAGCAGGTCCATGCCATCCCTCGGCCTAGAGCAATGACCACCTAGTCAGGTCACTTCCACTTAAGGAAGGAGCACAGCACCAGACCTGGTAGCCCTAGCTAGTCAGGTCCAATTCACACCCACCCACACCCACTCATGTATTTACCCAACCTACTTTTAAAACTGCACAAGGTCTTAGCTTCTATGACGGTACTCTGGAGTTTGTTCCACTCATCCACAAATCTATTACCAAACCAGTGCTTTCCTATGTCCTTCTTGAATCGGAATTTTGCCAACTTGAAACCATTGCTACGAGTCCTGTTTTGGCTGGATATTTTCAGAATGCTATTTACTCCTGTTTTCCATTTATACACTTCAATCATATCCCCCCTAATTCTACACCTTTCGAGAGAGTGCAGATTCAGGGCCCTAAGTCTATCCTCATAGGGAAAATTTCTGTTGTTAGGTAAGACACATATGCAACAGTTAGACAACTTTATTCCGAAACGTTTCGCCTACACAGTAGGCTTCTTCAGTCGAATACAGAAAGTAGGCAGGAACAGTAGAGATGTGAAGACGATGTAATCAGTCCATCACCCTTAAAGTCGTAGAATTTGAGGTTGTCAGTCCCTCGGCCTGGAGAAGTTCAGTTCCATAGTCAGGAACTATCTGAAGATCAAGCGACTATGGAACTGAACTTCTCCAGGCCGAGGGACTGACAACCTCAAATTCTACGACTTTAAGGGTGATGGACTGATTACATCGTCTTCACATCTCTACTGTTCCTGCCTACTTTCTGTATTCGACTGAAGAAGCCTACTGTGTAGGCGAAACGTTTCGGAATAAAGTTGTCTAACTGTTGCATATGTGTCTTACCTAACAACCTGTCGGTATTGTATACCATTTTGATGTTCATCTTGTCGGGAAAATTTCTGATGTGATGAATGGTTTGGAAAACCGACAAGTTGAAGATTGAGACACTTGTGCAACATATGGGAATCTTTATTCAGGAAACGTTTCGCCACACGGTGGCTTCATCAGTCCAATACAAAGCAGAAGGTGTAAGGAGAGGAGGAGTTTGAGGTAATCAGTCCCTCAGCTTGGAGTCGATGTGTTCAGTCCAACAAGATTGATGGACTGAACACATCGACTCCAGGCTGAGGGACTGATTACCTCAAACTCCTCCTCTCCTTACACCTTCTGTTTTGTATTGGACTGATGAAGTCACTGTGTGGCGAAACGTTTCCTGAATAAAGATTCCCATATGTTGCATAAGTGTCTCAATCTTCAAGATTTCTGATACATGGGATCAACTTTGTCATCCTCCTCTGTACGTTATCCAGTGCATTTATATCCATTCTGTAATATGGTGACCAGAACTTGGCAGTATAATCTAAATGAGGCCTAACCAAGGATATATAGAGTTTAAGAACAGCCTGAGGACTTCTATTATTTATACTTCCTGATATGAAGCCAAGGATTCTGGTAGCTTTATTGAGAACATTCATGCACTGTTGTCTTGGTTTCAGATTACTGCTAACCAAACTCCTAAATCCTTTTCGCAGTCAGTAGTATTAAGATCTACGCTATTCAGTTTATAAGTGGCATGGTTATTGTCCTGTCCAACATTTAGCACTTTGCACTTGTCTATATAAAACTGCATCTGCCACTTCTCCGACCACTGCATCAGCCTATTCAAATCATCCTGGAGTGCACTAATGTCCTCAATAGAATGAATTGGACGGCCTATTTTGGTGTCATCAGCAAATTTGCTTATGTCGCTATTTATTCCCTCATCTATATCGTTTATGCAATTTGTGAACAACAAGGGGCCCTCTGGAACACCGCTTGTGACGTGCCCCATTCCGATTTCTACCCATTTATGCAAACTCTCTGCCTATTTGTCAACCACGACTCTACCCAGGAAAAAAATTCTCCTATTCCGTGTGCGTTAAGTTTCCTCAAAAGTCTCTGATGTGGAACTCTATCGAAAGCCTTACTGAAGTCCATACACACAATACCATATTATTTACTATGATAACCAATAACGTGGTGTCGCCCACATAACCAACAATCTCTGGGTAAACCCTATCTTCCCCACCCACGACGCCATCAAAAACCTTTTCCAGCACTAACCTATAAAAGGGATCCTGTACACAAGCGAAGAGCATCTGAGACAGCGGACACCCTTGCCTAAATCCCTGCCCATGTCCACAACCCCGCCCAATCCTCCATTAATCTGACCCCTTGCCTAAGTCCCCTGGCACAACGTGTCAACCCACCCCACCATTTCCTCCCCAAACCCCTGGATAAGTAGAATCCTTCTCATGGTGTCCCTTTCAACTGAATCACACGCCCACCTCCAGCCTAGGGCTAATTAAGCTCTCTTTTTTCCTTCCTGATCATATCTCCCACAAAATCATCAATAATAAAATGCCCAGAAAGCATTGACCTATCTGGAAGGCCATACTGTCCCGATGAGACGGCACGATTCATGATACACTTAATATGGTTTCCCAACACCTTGGCAAACAATTTACAATCATCACACAACAGAGAATTAGCCCAATAATCCCCAAGACTCCTCTTCCTCTCGCCCTTCGGCACCAACACAACCACTGCCGTTGACTGCACCAACACTATTTAATATGATACATTCATGGGTGTTTAAGACTTCAGCTCACATACCGAGAGGTCCGTGGCTCGATCCCCGGCACGGTTGGAAACTTTTGACATGTTTCCTTACACCTGCTGTCCCTGTTCACTAGGAGTTAGTGAGTACCTGGATGTCATTGACCATGGCATCCCGGGGGGATGAGGCAGTATACTTAGACACGGCAGGAATTAGAAATGAGATTAGTTTACTTAAGATCTTTTAGCCTCTATAATTGATCAGTTTAAAAAAAAAAAAAAACTGTATTCCTTTGATGCAACTCTTCAACAACTGAAGCTGGGCAATGATTGTGCGAATTTTATCATAGCAGCGGTATTAGTGTAAACTTCTCCATATTTAAAATAGCAAGGTAGATATTTCCACCAGATTTACGAACTATTCTCAGCTCATTAAGCGACCCTGCATTTTGCCCTTGAAGTAGTAGTCTCGTTTTCTCTTCGTGTTCAGTTCCTAATTCTAGACGTCATATTATGTAGTATATAATACTGATGACTAGATATTCCTTAAATTGTAAGGAAAATCTTTGCTGATGAAGTCTACTGAAGTACGCGATGCAGTGCATTAAAATAGTTAAGGGACTCCTTCCCTTAAGCTAGTTGGCGTGATGTAAACGTGGCCAGAGTTTTGTCAGTGCAAACATCAATCGACTTCTGTGATTCATATAGCAATCATATAGCAATTCATATAGCATTAACACTGCTGACTGAACTGTCAAATAACTGAATAAACAATTTAAATGTGTTACAGGTCCCTTTTCGCGCTATCATCAAAGACGATAATGCACCAGTTCACACAGCTAGAGATGTTCAAAACTGCTATGAATATTAACACGAAAGTGAAGGTGAACACTGGGATTGGCCTCCATAATCACTGGATCTAAATATTATCGAGCATCTGGGGGGTCAGTTGGAACTGCAAGTCAGGAACCAGTTTCTTCAACCGTCGTCTTTGGAAGAGTTTCAGCAAGTTTTGCTTCAGTAATGGCTCAAAATTTCCCTGGATACTGTTCAAATGCTATATGAATAAATTTTTCTACGAATTAGCGCTGTATTAGCGGTAAATGGAGGACCAACTCCACACTGAAACTAAAAAAATATTAAAGAACAAGGTGTTCCTATTAATTTGTTCCAACTTCTGTATTTCTTACTCATTGAATAAGGTTGACGTAGCAGCGTAATTAATGACATAATGACATAGTGTAATTAGTAACAGCAGTGTAATTAGATTGTGTTTTCATCACAGTATATTACAAAGACTAGAGACAAACATGACTTCACGAAATGAATGTACAAGTCCAACGCTGTTTCACCAGTTTTCTGCTAACATAAATTATTGAGCTACACAACACTGGTCACAAACGTCTCACTCATAGGTAGCTCATGGAGAGGCGCCCTGACCCACCGTGTTGTCAGGTTCTAATTTAAGTTTGCCATATTCTGTTGGATGGTCCAGTCTATCAGCTAGCACGGAGAATTTACCTTCGACGTCGTCACTGCTCTAACACTCTAACTCTATCTTACCTCCTCGCTGACAGTCCCAACTTAGACACAGACTATCTTACCTCCTCGCTGACAGTCCCACCTTAGACACAGACTATCTTACCTCCTCGCTGACAGTTCCACCTTAGACAAAGACTATCTTACCTCCTCGCTGACAGCTCCACCTTAGACAAAGACTATCTTACCTCCTCGCTGACAGCTCCACCTTAGACACAGACTATCTTACCTCCTCGCTGACAGCTCCACCTTAGACACAGACTACCTTACCTCCTCGCTGACAGCTCCACCTTAGACACAGACTATCTTACCTCCTCGCTGACAGCTCCATCTTAGACACAGACACTATCTTACCTCCTCGCTGACAGTCCCACCTTAGACACAGACTATCTTACCTCCTCGCTGACAGTCCCCCCTTAGACACAGACACTATCTTACCTCCTCGCTGACAGTCCCACCTTAGACACACTTAGACACAGACACTATCTTACCTCCTCGCTGACAGACACTATCTTACCTCCTCGCTGACAGTCCCACCTTAGACACAGACTATCTTACCTCCTCGCTGACTGCTCCACCTTAGACAAAGACTATCTTACCTCCTCGCTGACAGCTCCATCTTAGACAGAGACTATCTTACCTCCTCGCTGACAGCTCCACCTTAGACAAAGACTATCTTACCTCCTCGCTGACAGCTCCACCTTAGACACAGACTATCTTACCTCCTCGCTGACAGCTCCACCTTAGACACAGACTATCTTACCTCCTCGCTGACAGCTCCACCTTAGACTCAGACTATCTTACCTCCTCGCTGACAGCTCCACCTTAGACACAGACTCTATCTTACCTCCTCGCTGACAGCTAAACCTTAGACACAGACTCTATTTTACCTCCTCGCTGACAGCTCCACCTTAGACACAGACTCTATCTTACCTCCTTGCTGACAGCTCCACCTTAGACACAGACTATCTTACCTCCTCGCTGACAGCTCCACCTTAGACACAGACTATCTTACCTCCTCGCTGACAGCTCCACCTTAGACACAGACTATCTTACCTCCTCGCTGACAGCTAAACCTTAGACACAGACTCTATTTTACCTCCTCGCTGACAGCTCCACCTTAGACACAGACTCTATCTTACCTCCTCGCTGACAGCTCCACCTTAGACACAGACTATCTTATCTCCTCGCTGACAGCTCCACCTTAGACACAGACTATCTTACCTCCTCGCTGACAGCTCCACCTTAGACACAGACTATCTTACCTCCTCGCTGACAGTCCCACCTTAGACACAGACACTATCTTACCTCCTCGCTGACAGTCCCACCTTAGACACAATCTTACCTCCTCGCTGACAGTCCCACCTTAGACACAGACACTATCTTACCTCCTCGCTGACAGTCCCACCTTAGACACAGACTATCTTACCTCCTCGCTGACAGCTCCACCTTAGACAAAGACTATCTTACCTCCTCGCTGACAGCTCCATCTTAGACAGAGACTATCTTACCTCCTCGCTGACAGCTCCACCTTAGACAAAGTCTATCTTACCTCCTCGCTGACAGCTCCACCTTAGACACAGACTATCTTACCTCCTCGTTGACAGCTCCACCTTAGACACAGACTATCTTACCTCCTCGCTGACAGCTCCATCTTAGGCACAGACTATCTTACCTCCTCGCTGACAGCTCCACCTTAGACACGGACTTTATCTTACCTCCTCGCTGACAGCTAAACCTTAGACACAGACTCTATTTTACCTCCTCGCTGACAGCTCCACCTTAGACACAGACTCTATCTTACCTCCTCGCTGACAGCTCCACCTTAGACACAGACTATCTTACCTCCTCGCTGACAGCTCCACCTTAGACACAGACTATCTTACCTCCTCGCTGACAGCTCCACCTTAGACACAGACTATCTTACCTCCTCGCTGACAGCTCCACCTTAGACACAGACTATCTTACCTCCTCGCTGACAGCTCCACCTTAGACACAGACTATCTTACCTCCTCGCTGACAGCTCCACCTTAGACACAGACTATCTTACCTCCTCGCTGACAGCTCCACCTTAGACACAGACTATCTTACCTCCTCGCTGACAGCTCCACCTTAGACACAGACTATCTTACCTCCTCGCTGACAGCTCCACCTTAGACACAGACTATCTTACCTCCTCGCTGACAGCTTCACCTTAGACACAGACTATCTTACCTCCTCTCTGACAGCTTCACGTTAGACACAGACTATCTTACCTCCTCGCTGACAGCTCCACCTTAGACACAGACTATCTTACCTCCTCGCTGACAGCTCCATCTTAGACACAGACTATCTTACCTCCTCGCTGACAGCTCCACCTTAGACACAGACTCGATCTTTAACTTTTTGACAACAAATTTGTTACACAACCTTTGATTATACTTCCTTTAACAATCTTCACTGACCTTACAACCTCTACCTTGTAGCGCTGTATGACCCTGGTGGTTTAGCGCTTAGTTTTGATTATAATAATAATCATCCTCCAGTAACACTTGTTTACGAAGCTCTGGTTGCTCCAGCGTAATAACGAGACTCCTGCCCAGGCAGGTGTGTCGAATGAAATAATTAATTTGCAATAGTTAATGTAAATTGATTATGATATTAAGGTCTTAATGGTAGAGGAAGATGATTAATATAAATTTCCTTCTTTTGTTTTCCTTTACAGGTAAGTGTGGATCACTGGTCATCGTGGGACAACTCTCGCACCACATGACAGGTAAGTGTGGATCACTGGTCATCGTGGGACAACTCTCGCACCACATGACAGGTAAGTGTGGATCACTGGTCATCGTGGGACAACTCTCGCACCACATGACAGGTAAGTGTGGATTACTGGTCATCGTGGGACAACTCTCGCACCACATGACAGGTAAGTGTGGATTACTGGTCATCGTGGGACAACTCTCGCACCGCATGACAGGTAAGTGTGGATTACTGGTCATCGTGGGACAACTCTCGCACCACATGACAGGTAAGTGTGGATCACTGGTCATCGTGGGACAACTCTCGCACCACATGACAGGTAAGTGTGGATTACTGGTCATCGTGGGACAACTCTCGCACCACATGACAGGTAAGTGTGGATCACTGGTCATCGTGGGACAACTCTCGCACCACATGACAGGTAAGTGTGGATCACTGGTCATCGTGGGACAACTCTCGCACCACATGACAGGTAAGTGTGGATCACTGGTCATCGTGGGACAACTCTCGCACCGCATGACAGGTAAGTGTGGATCACTGGTCATCGTGGGACAACTCTCGCACCACATGACAGGTAAGTGTGGATCACTGGTCATCGTGGGACAACTCTCGCATCACATGACAGGTAAGTGTGGATCACCGGTCATCGTGGGACAACTCTCGCACCGCATGACAGGTAAGTGTGGATCACTGGTCATCGTGGGACAACTCTCGCACCGCATGACAGGTAAGTGTGGATCACTGGTCATCGTGGGACAACTCTCGCACCACATGACAGGTAAGTGTGGATCACTGGTCATCGTGGGACAACTCTCGCACCACATGACAGGTAAGTGTGGATCACTGGTCATCGGGGGACAACTCTCGCACCACATGACAGGTAAGTGTGGATCACTGGTCATCGTGGAACAACTCTCGCACCACATGACAGGTAAGTGTGGATTACTGGTCATCGTGGGACAACTCTCGCACCACATGACAGGTAAGTGTGGATTACTGGTCATCGTGGGACAACTCTCGCACCGCATGACAGGTAAGTGTGGATTACTGGTCATCGTGGGACAACTCTCGCACCACATGACAGGTAAGTGTGGATTACTGGTCATCGTGGGACAACTCTCGCACCGCATGACAGGTAAGTGTGGATTACTGGTCATCGTGGGACAACTCTCGCACCGCATGACAGGTAAGTGTGGATTACTGGTCATCGTGGGACAACTCTCGCACCGCATGACAGGTAAGTGTGGATTACTGGTCATCGTGGGACAACTCTCGCACCGCATGACAGGTAAATGTGGATTACTGGTCATCGTGGGACAACTCTCGCACCGCATGACAGGTAAGTGTGGATTACTGGTCATCGTGGGACAACTCTCGCACCGCATGACAGGTAAGTGTGGACTACTGGTTTGACCTAGTACCTCGCATCCTTGTCACCTCCTCGATGAAGCAAAGCAGAATGTTTGTTTCTTGCTGTCTTAAGCATAGACAACAATGTACACTATTTTTACTATGGTAATAAAGTGGGAGCAGGATTTTCCTTAATTGTCCTGCTAAGTAAGAGATGTACTGTCTCTTATAAAAATACACTTTGCAACACCGCTGCAAGGAGCAGAGGTCACTTGACTACGTGGCATAGCATCTGTGATCAATTACTCACTCTAGCAGTAAACAAGACGCTCGCCCCTTCTGAGGGCTTGGCCACTCAGGGCTGAAAGGGACTGAAGGGGCTGAAAGGGCTGAAGGGGGCTGATACCCCCCTCCTGGAGAAAATTTCTCCACACTGGGGGGAGGAGAAGGTTCGCTGCAGGTGAACTATTCATCACTTAACATTAATTTAATTTTCTCACTCGCCACAACTGCTGCTTGTCTTTTCTGAACAGCTTTAGTCGGTGTGGTTTCTGGAGAATCACTAATTTTGTTTTCAACACTGTGTAATTCTAACGGCACTAGTTTATTTATTGTCCGCTTATTCACTACACCTTTGCTCAAAACATCAACTGTCCTGATGATTCCATTTGCATCAGGATATATGGTCACAATTTTTCCAAGTGGCCATTGGGACCTCGGACCATCATTGTCGATAATCACTATGTCACCAGGTCTTAAGGACTTATGATTTTCAGGAACACCAGCTCCATAGAAGTGTTCTCTCAATGAGAGGAGATAGTCTTCTCGCCAAATTTTCTCCCAACGTTCAATCACTTTATTAAGGTGTTTGAATTTACGTCCGAGTTGCTCAGGTTCGAAATAAGTAGGATCCTCTATGATTTCTTTATCATTCATGGGAGGAACAGGTTCGAGCCTTCTGCCATGGAGTAAATGAGATGGACTTAACACTTCTAAATTGTCCAGATCATCGGTAACATAAGTTAGAGGTCTGTTGTTGACTCTATTTTCTATTTCAGTCACAACTGTACGGAATTCTTCTAAGTCGATTCTCTGACGATGAAGAGTCTTCCTTAAACAACGTTTTACAATGCCGATCATTCTTTCATAAAATCCGCCGTGCCATGGAGATTTAGGAGGAATGTATCTCCAACGACATCTGCGTTGATTCAGCATCTGTTGTACTTCTGGTTGATCAAAGATCTTGCTTATATAAGCAGCACCAGCAACAAAGTTCGTTGCATTATCTGAAATCATCAGTCTGGGACATGCCCTTCTGGCTGCAAACCTTCTGAATAATTTGATAAAAGTTTCAGCAGACATGTCAGTGGCTACTTCTAGATGTACTGCTCTAGTTGTAGCACAAGTGAACAAACAGATGTACACCTTGATGGGAACTTTGTCAACTGTTTTGGTTAAAATTATTGGTCCAGTGTAATCTACACCTGTCACCTCAAATGGAGTGATATGACAAACTCTTTCAGAGGGATATGGAGGTGGACCTGGATACTGACATACTCGCATATCGTAGTGACGACAAGTAATACAGTCCTTTATTTGTTTTTTCACACTTTGTCGACCTTGAGGTATCCAGTAGGATTGTCGTATATGACAAAGTGTGTCAGCTACCCCACCATGTAACACGTTACTGTGGGCGTTTTGCACAATCAGTTTTGTTAGCCAATGATTCTTGGGGATCAATATTGGATGTATGGCTTCTTTAGGTAGTGAAGAATTATGAATTCTTCCTCGACATCTTATAATCTTTTCTGAGTCGAGATAAAGTCCTAAAGAATTAATCATGACAGGTTTCTTTGGGGATTTATCTTGTGTTTCTAGAAATGTATATTCTGTAGAGAAAACATCTTTCTGTATTAGTTTCACCCAGTATTTAATGGGTTCAAGACATTCATAATCAGGTTTAATTCCTTTAATGAATTTAAAGACAAGAGCTGTAACTCTTAAGAGTTTACCCAAAAATGAGTAATTAGATCCATCAATGACTATTTCTGTTGTGTCTGCAGTATTTACACAACTTATTTCTGCTGTGTTCAAGCAGACTGTTTCTTCTGGCATAATGTGAGCTTTTTGCCGAGGCCAGTTATTTCCATTAGAGAGCCAGTTCGGTCCGTGGAGCCATAATTTATTATCCACAAATTTCTTGAGTGGGACACCACGTGACAACATGTCAGCTGGATTCTCTTGGGTAGAGACGTGGAGAAAGAGATAATCTCTCTGCATCTCTTTTATTTATGCTACTCTGTTCTGTACATAGACCAACTTACTCTTATTATTCCAGATCACGGTTTTTTCAATAGTGAGATGATCAAGTACTTTGGTGAGATAGACAGCTAATTTTGTGCCTACATAGAGTGCTGTCCTTTGAAGTAATTAGTGTACTTCCTTCAGCATTACTCATGTAAGCTACAGCGCCATAACCTCTGGTTGACGCAGCACAGAACACACGTATTGTGTACTTGTTTCCCTCTTGATCTATTTGTCTGGGAAATTTAATTTGATGAAGTTGTTTAAACTCCTTGGATATTTCATCCCATGCTTGACTCATTTCTAGAGGCAAGTTCTCATCCCATCCAATTTTGAGTTTCCATGCATCTTGCATAAGCATTTTACCCTTTATGGTAATTGGTGAGACGAGTCCTAGAGGATCAAAACATTGTGATACCTCTGACAGTAAACTACGTTTAGTGAGTGGACTGCATGATTTATTGTTTATCTTTTTGAGACTCAGAGTATCTTCCTGTGTGTTCCAATTAAGTCCCAGTATATTGTTGCAATCAGGAATTTCAGTTTCAGGGAAATCTTCTTTGATAAGTTCCCTTAATTGCTTTGAATTTGTATTCCACATCCTTAGAGGCATATTTGCTTCTTTCATCTCCTTGTTAGCTTCTCTGTATAAGGATTTCAAATCCTCCTCTTTATTCACAGTACCTTGAAGATTGTCCACATAGAAACTTTTCTTTAAGACTTCTTTGAAGGGACTTTCAGATTTCTTCAAATGTGTATTTAGAGTAGCTTCTAGTAAGAATGGAGAGGATGTTGCACCAAATAATACTGATTTGAAACGATAAGTTTTCACAGGACTTTGAGGATCATGTGGATTTTCAGGCCACAAGAATCGAGTATAATCTCTATCTATTTCTTGTAGTCCTACTCTTAAGAAAGCCTTGGAAATATCAGCCGTGTAGGCATATGGGCTTGTGCGAAATTTCATAAGCACGTCTCCAAGCTTCTCAGTTAGTGAGGGTCCGGTCATCAGACAATCATTAAGACTTGCTACATCTTTATTTGCACGTGCGCTGCAATTATATACAACACGTAGTGGAGTGGTTTCAGAATCTTTTCTGACTCCATGGTGCGGGAGATAATGAGCTTCTGTCTTCAACTTATCTTCGACTATTTCCTCAATGAATTTCTTGTCCAACTGTTCTTGTATATTATCATCATAGACAGTTAGTAGCTCTGGATTCTTCCTGAGCTCATGTATTTGTGCTTTCATCTGTCCGAAAGCCATGCGATAATTGCTAGGTAGATGTGGTCGATTTAATTTCCATGGTAACCTAACCCAATACTGTCCATCTTTATATTTGACAGTGTCCAAATATTGGTTATAAGTCTGAGACTCTTGTGGGCTTGGTTTATTTACAAAAATTAAAATGAGAGGCAAGCAACGACGTTGTAACGACGTGACGGAGGTTCAAGCAGAATTGCAGGCCATGCTAGACGCCGTTAGGGAAGAAGAGTTACAGGGTCACAGACCCTGAGCTGCTTTGGGGATTAGTGTGGACAGTTACAAAGCATGGCTTGCTTCTGCAGTGTTTTAAAAATTGAGGTTGGAGAGTTGAAGGAGGAGGTCTTGCTTCTCCAGGAGGAGATTAGGAGGCTGAAGGTCCACCTCAATGGGTCTGGGAGAGAGTGTGAGGTGGCTGGAGTTGTGGGGAATGAGGCTTCAAGTGAGGTGCAGTCTGTCTCTCGCTGTGAGGAGGCTGTAGTTGGGGAGGTAGCAACGGCTACCAGCAGTGAGGTGCAGTCCAGCACCTGCTACAAGTGGCGAGTGGTTCACAGTAATGGAAGGCGCATCAGAGTAAGGAAAGTTAAGAGTGAAGATCTGAAGGTAGGAAATCGCTTCTCAGTTCTTCAAGATGAATGTACTTCAGTGGCCAGTGAAGGTAAGGGTACTACTGCCCCTGCTAATGGAGGTAAGCGCATTCTTGTGGTTGGTGACTCTCAGGTAAGATATATTGACCGTGCTTTTTGTAATAGGAATAAGAAGATGAGGGATAGAGTGTGCTTCCCTGGAGCTGGTGTTGGGGACATTGTCAACAGGCTGGATAATATCATGTCAGGTAATGGGAACAAGCCCATTATCTGTCTCAGTGCTGGTGGAAATGATATTGGGAAGGGTAGGAGAGAAGAGCTGCTAGATAAGTACAGGTCAGCTATAGATTTCATTAAGTCTAAGGGAGGGATCCCAATCATATGTAGCATCTTGCCTAGAAGGGGAGTAGGAAATGAATGGTTGTCTAGGGCAATTGGTGTAAATTGCTGGCTAGACAGATACTGCAAGGAACTTGCAATCCCATTCATTGACAACTGGAACAACTTTTATGGCAAACATGATATGTATGCAAGGGATGGGGTACATCTCTCTGGGGCTGGGGTGGTAGCACTTGCAGACTCGATTGAGAAGGCCATTGGTGAAATGCCTATGATTTTAAACTGATGGAAGATAGAGGTATGGGTGTGTGTGGGAAACAAGCAGGTTGCAACACTTGGGTTGGAAACAGTAAATGTATAAAAGGCATTCAGCATGAAGTTATAAATAAAGACAATAGATCAGGTCAGCAAACAAAGGGGGACAGCAGAGGGCAGCAAGGGACTAGCTCCCTTAAGGTTTACTATACTAATAGCAGGAGTGTAAGAAATAAGATAGATGAGCTAAGATTAATTGCAAGTGCAGGAAACATAGATATTATTGCTTTAACAGAGACCTGGCTCAATCTGAAAGATAGAGAGATGCCCTCTGAATGTCACATACAAGGCTATAAATTATTCCACACTGACAGGGTCAACAGGAAAGGTGGTGGAGTAGCGATGTACGTCAGAGACAATTTAAATTGTTGTGTTAGACAAGATATTAAATTAGAAGCGTCAGCCACTGAATCTGTTTGGTTACAGCTTCTCGAGGGCCGAGAAAAACTAATTTTGGGTGTGATTTACACGGCCCCAAATCTTGATAGGGAGTGCAGTAAACTTCTATGGGACGAAATTCGTAAGGCATCTACATACGAAAATGTTGTGCTAATGGGAGATTTCAACTATAGACAGATTGACTGGAGCAATTTGACAGGAAATTTAGAGTCAGGTGACTTTCTTGATACGATCCAGGATTGTTTTTTAAAACAGTTTGTGACAGAGCCAACTAGGGGAAATAACCTCCTTGACTTGGTTCTTGCCAGTAGGGAAACACTAATTAATAATCTTGAGGTTGCTGATGAGCTTGGGGAAAGTGATCACAAATCACTTAGTTTTAATATATCATGGAATTCCCCTAATAATGGCAATCAAGTCTCCGTCCCTGACTTTCGCTTGGCTGATTTCGTAGGACTGAAACATTACTTATGTGGGCTGAACTGGAATGACCTGACTAAGGGTCAGGTAGGTGGTGATGGTTGCCGATATGATGTTTCCAGGGCATAGTTCTAGCTGCTCAGTCAAATTATGTTCCAAATAGGGAAATCAGATCAAACAAAAATGATCCTAAATGGATGAACAATAGATTAAAATATCTGATTGGTCAAAAGAGAGGCATATATAGGCAAATCAAAAGAGGAGAGGGGCAATTGAGAAATCGATATATTCAGTTAGAGAAATAAAAAAGGGAATTAGAAAAGCAAAAAGAGATTATGAGGTTAAAGTTGCAAGAGAATCGAAGACTGACCCAAAAGGATTCTTTCAGGTATACAGAAGTAAGATCAGGGACAAGATAGGCCCACTCAAAAGTTCCTCGGGTCAGCTCACTGACAGTGATAAGGAAATGTGTAGATTTTTAACACATACTTCCTCTCAGTTTTTACACAGGAGGATACCAGCGATATTCCAGTAATGATAAATTATGTAGAACAGGACGATAATAAACTGTGCACTATCAGGGTCACAAGTGACATGGTTCTTAGGCAAATAGATAAATTAAAACCTAACAAATCCCCAGGCCCTGATGAACTGTATGCAAGGGTTCTAAAGGAATGTAAAGAGGAGCTTAGCACACCTTTGGCTAATCTTTTCAACATATCACTACAAACTGGCAAGGTGCCAGATAAGTGGAAAATGGCAAATGTGATACCTATTTTCAAAACAGGTGACAGGTCCTTAGCTTCGAACTATAGACCAATAAGCCTAACCTCCATAGTGGGAAAATTTATGGAATCAATAATTGCCGAGGCAGTTCGTAGCCACCTTGAAAAGCATAAATTAATCAACGAATCTCAGCATGGTTTTACAAAGGGGCGTTCCTGCCTTACGAATTTATTAACTTTTTTCACTAAGGTATTTGAGGAGGTAGATCATGGTAATGAATATGATATTGTGTATATGGACTTCAGTAAGGCTTTTGACAGGGTCCCACATCAGAGACTATTGAGGAAAATTAAAGCACATGGAATAGGAGGAGAAATTTTTTCCTGGATAGAGGCATGGTTGACAAATAGGCAGCAGAGAGTTTGCATAAATGGGGAGAAATCAGAGTGGGGAAGTGTCACGAGCGGTGTTCCACAGGGGTCAGTGTTGGGCCCTCTGCTGTTCACAATCTACATAAACGACATAGATGAGGGCATAAAGAGCGACATCGGCAAGTTTGCCGATGACACCAAAATAGGCCGTCGAATTCATTCTGACGAGGACATTCGAGCACTCCAGGAAGATTTGAATAGACTGATGCAGTGGTCGGAGAAGTGGCAGATGCAGTTTAATATAGACAAATGCAAAGTTCTAAATGTTGGACAGGACAATAACCATGCCACATATAAACTAAATAATGTAGATCTTAATATTACGGATTGCGAAAAAGATTTAGGAGTTCTGGTTAGCAGTAATCTGAAACCAAGACAACAGTGCATAAGTGTTCGCAATAAAGCTAATAGAATCCTTGGCTTCATATCAAGAAGCATAAATAATAGGAGTCCTCAGGTTGTTCTTCAATTCTATACATCCTTGGTTAGGCCTCATTTAGATTATGCTGCACAGTTTTGCTCACCGTATTACAGAATGGATATAAATTCTCTGGAAAATGTACAAAGGAGGATGACAAAGTTGATCCCATGTATCAGAAACCTTCCCTATGAGGATAGACTAAGGGCCCTGAAACTGCACTCTCGAGAAAGACGTAGAATTAAGGGGGATATGATTGAGGTGTATAAATGGAAGACAGGAATAAATAAAGGGGATGTAAATAGTGTGCTGAAAATATCTAGCCTAGACAGGACTCGCAGCAATGGTTTTAAGTTGGAAAAATTCAGATTCAGGAAGGATATAGGAAAGTACTGGTTTGGTAATAGAGTTGTGGATGAGTGGAACAAACTCCCAAGTACCGTTATAGAGGCCAGAACGTTGTGTAGCTTTAAAAATAGGTTGGATAAATACATGAGTAGATGTGGGTGGGTGTGAGTTAGACCTGATAGCTTGTGCTACCAGGTCGGTTGCCGTGTTCCTCCCTTAAGTCAATGTGACCTGACCTGACTAGGTTGGGTGCATTGGCTTAAGCCGGTAGGAGACTTGGACCTGCCTCGCATGGGCCAGTAGGCCTTCTGCAGTGTTCCTTCGTTCTTATGTTCTTATGTTCTTATTCTTGTAGAACCTATTAACAGCTGTCAGTAACCTACCGCCTATTCCATACATTTGCAGGATCTGCCATATTGTTCGTCTATCCACCCTATCATTTGGATTTTCCAAACCCAGAAATGCAATGACAATCACTTTACCCTTATCTAAATATTATTCACTTATATGCTTCCTTGTAAACACTTGGTCTACCCATCTTCTATCCTTCTTTGTTCATCTGCGATCCTGCCTTCCATCTTACTCTTAATACTTTCACTGATAAGTCCACCATATACCTTACCAGGAATACTCAACATGCTTATTTCCTATAAATTTTACACTCTCTATTGTCCCCTTTCCTTTCATACAAAGGAACTATGCATGCTACCTGCCATCCCCTAGGTGCCTTCCACTCTTTTATACATTTATTAAATAAAAGCACCAACCATTTCAAAACTACATTTCCAACTGCTTTTAACAATTCTGTTTGATCCCATCAATCCCAGGTGTTTACCTTCTTTCATTTTACCCACAGCCTCACACATCTCCCCTCACTCATATCTGGCTCTTCATCACTCCTACGAGATGTTAGAACTCCCTGGCCATTTTACAAATTACAACTTTCTTTCTTTGTCAATATTTATCATTTCCTCAAAATATGCCATCCATCTTCTTCATACCTCCAACTCTCCAGCTAATAACTCTCTTCTGTTTTTAAATGTCAAGTCTATTCATTCCCTATGCTTTTTCAGCTTATTAATCTAACTCTAAAACCTTTTCCTATTCTCATAAAAAATATAGAAAGCATCTCACCCACTCTCATTTGCTTTCCTTTTACATTCCTTCACCACTCTCTAACCTCTCTCCATATACTCCTCCCTCTATTTATCACTCCTTTGTAAAAAGCTTCTCATATGCTATGTTTTTCCTCTCTTACTACTCTCTCTACCTCATCATTCAATCAATCGCTCCTCTTCCCTCCTACACCCACCATCCTATATCTACAAACTTCTGCTGAACACCAACACTGCAGTTTTATATTTAGTCCATATCTCTTCAACCTTATTGCTTATACTCTCACTAGCCCACCTTTTTACCAATAGTTGCTTATGTGTTACCCTCACTACCTACACCTCATTCGTACTTTCGGAAACCTTTCCTTTTACACCCCAACTACCTTTTACTCTCATCGTAGCTACAACTAAATAATAAATATCTGTTGCCCCTCTATAAACATGCACATGCTGATATCTGCCCATCAACCTTTTATCCACCAATGCAGATTCCAATAAACTACTGTCATTACGCCCTATTTTATGACTCGTATGCCTACCCTTTTTTTTTTCCTAAAATATAAATTACCTATTACCAAACTTCTTTCTATACAAAGTTAAAACGAAGGTCTCCCATTATCATTTACCCCTGGCACCCGAAACTTACCTACCATGCCCTAGGAGATGTTAAGTGAATGTATAGGAACCTTTGAACCAAGTGAGAGAGTAATTATGGTAGGGGACCTAAATGCTAAAGTAGGAGAAACATTTAGAGAGGGTGTGGTAGGTAAGTTTGGGGTGAAAGGTGTAAAGGGTTTAGATATAGGTAATACACATTTTTAGAAAAAGAGGATAAATAAGTATACAAGATACGATGTAGGGTGTAATGACAGTAGTTTGTTGGACTATGTATTGGTAGATAAATGACTGTTGAGTAGACTTCAGGATGTACATGTTTATAAAGGGGCCACAGATGTATCAGATCACTTTTTAGTTGTGGCTACAGTGGGAGTAAAAGGTAGATGGGATACAAGGAAAATGGAAGCATCAAGTAAGAGAGAGGTGAAGGTTTATAAACTAAGAGAGGCAGTTAGGATAAGATATAAAACTATTGGAGGATAGATGGGCTAGTAAGAGTATAGGCAATGGGGTCGAAGATGTATGGGGTTAGTTTTAAAAATGTTGTGTTAGAGTGTTCAGCAGAACTTTGTGGTTACAGGAAATTAGGTGCGGGAGGGAAGAAGAGCTATTGATGGAATGATGATGTAAATAGAGTATTAAGAGAGAGAGAGAAAAAGTTAGCTTATGAGAGGTTTTACAAAGTAGATGTGATGCAAGGAGGGAAGAGTATATGGAGAGAAAAAGAGAGGTTACGAGAGTGGTGAAGCAATGTAAAAAGAGAGCATATGAGAGAGTGGGTGAGATGTTATCAACAAATTTTGTTGAAAAAGTTTTGGAGTGAGATTAACAAGTTGAGGAAGCCTAAAGAACAAATGGATTTGTCAGTTAAAAATAGGGGAGGAGAGTTATTAAATGGAGAGTTAGAGGTATTGGGAAGATGGAAGGAATATTTTGAGGAATTGTTAGATGTTGATGAAGATAGGGAAGCTGTGATTTCGTGTACAGGGCAAGGAGGAATAACATCTTGTAGGAGTGAGGAAGAGCCAGTTGTGAATGTGGAGGATGTTCGTGAGGCAATGGGTAGAATGAAATGGGGTAAGGCAGCTGGGATTGATGGGATAAAGATAGAAATGTTAAAGCAGGTGGGGATATAGTTTTTGAGTGGTTGGTTCTATTATTTAATAAATGTATGGAAGAGGGTAGGGTACCTACGGATTGGCAGAGAGCATGTGTAGTACCTTTGCATAAAGGCAAAGGGGACAAAAGAGAGTGCAAAAATTATAGGGGGATAAGTCTGTTGAGTATACCTGGTAAAGTGTATGGTAGAATTATTATTGAAAGAATTAGGAGTAAGATGGAGAGTAGGATAGCAGATGAACAAGGAGGCTTTATAAAAGGTAGGTTGTGAGTAGACAGAGTGTTTACAGTGAAACATATAGGTGAACAGTATTCATATAAGGCTAAAGAGGTTTTTGTGGAATTTATGAATTCGAAAAGACTTATGACAGAGTGGATAGGGGAGCAATGTGACAGATGTTGCAGTTGCATGGAATAGGAGGTAGTTTAATGAAAGCAGTAAAGAGTTTTTATAAGGATAGTGAGGCTCAGGTTAGAGTATGTAGGGGAGAGAGAGAGTATTTCAGAGTAAAAGTAGGCCTTAGACAAGGATGTGTGATGTCACCGTAGTTGTTCAATATATTTGTAGATGGGGTTTTACGAAAGTGAATGCGAGGGTCTTGGCAAGATATGTGGAGTTAAAAGATAAAGAATCAAACACAAAATGGGAGTTGTCACAGTTGCATTTTGCTGATGACACGGTGCTCTTGAGAGATTCTGAAGAGACTTGCAGAGGTTGGTGGATGAGTCTGGAAAGGTATGTAAAAGAAAATTAAAAGTGAATACAGGAAAGTGTAATGTTATGAGGATAGCAAAAATATTAGGTGACGAAAGATTGGATAACAGTTTGGAGGGAGAAAGTATGGAGACGGTGAATGTATTCAGATATTTGGGAGTGGACGTGTCAGCAGATGGGTCGGTGAAAGATCAGGTGAATCATAGAACTGATGAGGGGAAAAGGGTGAGCAGTGCACTTAGGAGTCTGTGGAAACAAACAACGTTGTCCTTGGAAGCAAAGAGGGGAATGTATGAGAGTATAGTTTTACCGACGCTCTTATATGGGTGTGAAGCATGGGTGATGACTGTTACAGCGAGGAGAAGGCTGGAGTCAGTGGAAATGTCATGTCTGAGGGCAATGTGTGGTGTGAATATAATGCAGAAAATTCATAATTTGGAAGTTAGGAGGAGGTGCGGGATTGCCAAAACTGTTGTCCAGAGGGCTGAGGAAGGGTTGTTGAGGTGGGTCGGACATGTAGAGAGAAAGGGACGAAACAGAATGATTTCGAGAGTGTATAAATCTGTAGTGGAGGGAAGACGGGGTAGGGGTCAGCCTAGGAAAGGTTGGAGAGGGAGGAGGTAAAGGAGGTTTGGTGTGTGAGGGTCTTGGACTTCCAGCATGGATGCGTGAATCTGATAGGAGTGAATGGAGACAAATGGCTTTTAATACTTGATGTGCTGTTGGAGTGTGAGCAAAGTAACATTTATGATGGGATTCAGGGGAACCGGCAGGCCGGACTTGAGTCCTGGAGATGGGAAGTACAGTGTCTGCACACTGAAGGAGGGGTATTAATGTTGGTTTTATATATTGTAATTAAATTTCTGTCCCAGATTTTTGCTTGGCCGACTTAATGGGACTGAAAAATTACCTGGGTGGGCTAAATTGGGATGTCCTGACTATGGGTCAGGTAGGTGATCTTGGTTGCCAATATGACGTTTTTCAGAGCATAGTTCTAGCTGATGAATGGTTTGAAAAACCGACAAGTTGAAGATTGAGACACTTATGCAGCATATGGGAATCTTTATTAAGGAAACGTTTCGCCACACAGTGGCTTCATCAGTCCAATACAAAGAAGAAGGCGTAAGGAGAGGAGGAGAATGAGGTAATCAGTCCCTCAACCTGGAGTCGATGTGTTCAGTCCATCAATCTTGTAGAATGTACAGCATTCCTTAATAAAGATTCCCATATGCTGCATAAGTGTCTCAATCTTCAACTTGTCGGTTTTTCAAACCATTCATCACAACTGTCAGACACTGCAGCATCATGGGATCTTGTTACAAAGAATTCTTCAACACTTGTTTAACCTTTGGACGAAGACCTACTTCGACTAGTGGATGGTACCACTATGACCCCGCCTCCACCTGCTTCACGTCACCTCACTACAGTATATTAGCCACGTCTACGGCCCTATGCTGTACATTCTACAAGATTGATGGACTGAACACATCGACTCCAGGTTGAGGGACTGATTACCTCATTCTCCTCCTCTCCTTACGCCTTCTTCTTTGTATTGCAATCTTCATAGTTCTAGCTGCCCAGACAACTTTTGTTCTGAGTAAGGAAATTATATCTAACAAAAATGATCACAAATGGATGAACAATAGATTAAACATCTCATTGGTCAAAAGAGAGGTATAAATAGGTGTATCAAAAGAGGGGATGGGCAGTTAAGAAATCAATATATTCAATTAAAGAGAGAAATAAAGAAAGGAATAAGAAAAGCAAAAAGGGATTATGACACTAAGGTCGTAAGGGATTCAAAGACTAACCCAAAAGGGTTCTTTCAGATATACAGAACTAAGATTAGGGACGAGATAGGCCCACTTAAGAGTAACTCTGGTCAGATCACTGAAAGTGATAAGGATATGAGCGAGATTCTCAATACCTACTTCCTCTCAGTTTTCACCCAGGAAAATTCTAGTGATATTCCTGAAATAATAGATTATGTAGAACAGAATGATGATAAACTATGCACGATTGCGGCAACTAGTGACATGGTCCTCAGACAAATAGAGAAACTAAAGCCTAACAAATCCCCAGGTCCTGTTGAACTGTTTGCAAGGGTGTTAAAGGAATGTAAAGAGGAACTTAGCATACCTTTGGCTAATCTTTTTACCATATCACTACAAACTGGCAAAGTGCCTGATAAGTGGAAAATGGCGAATGTAATACCTATTTACAAGGCAGGTGACAGGTCCTTGGCTTCGAACTATAGACCAATAAGCCTTACCTCCATAGTGGGAAAATTTATGGAATCAATAATTGCCGAAGCAATTCGTAGCCATCTTGATAGGTACAGATTGATTAATGAATCTCAACACGTTTTTACAAAGGGGCTTTTTTCACTAAGGTGTTTGAGGAGGTAGATCATGGTAATGAATATGATATTGTGTATATGGACTAAAGCAAGGCTTTCGATAAAGTTCCACACCAGAGGCTCACTAGACGCTATTCAGGAAACTTAAGGCACACGGAATAGGAGGAGAAATTTTTTCCTGGGTGGAGGCATGGTTGACAAATAGGTAGCAGAGAGTTTGCATAAATGGGGAGAAATAAGAATGGGGGCACGTCACAAGCGGTGTTCCTCAGGGGTCAGTGTTGGGCCCGTTGTTGTTGTTCACAATTTACATAAACGACATAGATGTGGGAATAAATAGCGACATAAGAAAATTTGCTGATGACACCAAAATAGGCCGTCCAATTCATTCTAATGAGGACACTAGAGCACTCCAGGATGATTTGAATAGACTGATGCAATGGTCGGAGAAGTGGCACATGCAGTTTAACATTGACAAATGCAAAGTTGTAAATGTTGGACATGTAAATAACCTTGCCACATATAAACTAGTGTAGATCTTAATACTACTGATTGCAAAAAGGATTTAGGAGTTCTGGTTAGCACTAATCTATAACCAAGACAACAGTGCATTAGTGTTCGCAATAAAGCTAACAGAATTCTTGGCTTCATATCTAGAAGTATAAATAATAGAAGTTCTCAGGTTGTTCTTCAACTCTATATATCCTTGGTTAGGCCTGATTTAGACTATGCTGCTCAGTTCCGGTCACCGTATTACAAAATGGTTATAAATGCTCTGGAAAACGTACAGAGGAGGATGACAACGATGATCCCATTTATCAGAAATCTTCCTTATGAGGACAGACTGAGGGCCCTGAATCTGCACTCTCTCGAAAGGCGTAGAATTAGGGGGGATATGATCGAGGTGTATAAATGGAAAACAGGAATAAAGGGGATGTAAATAGCTTGCTGAAAATTTCCAGCCAAGACAGGACTCGCAGCAATGGTTTCAAGTTGGAAAAATTAAAATTCAGGAAGGGTATAGGAAAGCACTGGTTTGGTAATAGAGTTGTGGATGAGTGGAACAAACTCCCGAGTACAGTTATTCAGGCTAAAACGTTGTGTAGTTTTAAAAATAGGTTAGATAAATACACGAGTTGATGTAGGTGGGTCTGAGTTGGACCTGACTAGCTTGTGCTGCTGGGTCTGGTGCCGTACTCCTTCCTTGAGTAGAGGTGACCAGACTGGGTGGGTCATTGGGCTAATCCGGAGAGGGGACATGGACCTGCTCCGCATGGGTCAGTAGGCCTGTTGCAGTGTTCCTTCTTTCTTATGTTCTTATGTAAAGCACCCCTCTCGCAAGACAGTGATGGAATGAGTGATGATGAAAGCTTTTCTTTTTCGGGCCACCCTGCCTTGGTGGGAATCGGCCGATGTGTTAATTAAAATAAGAAGTTTATAAGAACATAAGAACATAAGAACATAAGAACGAAGGAACACTGCAGCAGGCCTACTGGCCCATGCGAGGCAGGTCCAAGTCTCCTACCGGGTTAAGCCAATGCACCCAACCTAGTCAGGTCAGGTCACATTGACTTAAGGGAGGAACACGGCAACCGACCTGTTAGCACAAGCTATCAGGTCTAACTCACACCCACCCACATCTACTCATGTATTTATCCAACCTATTTTTAAAGCTACACAACGTTCTGGCCTCTATAACGGTAGTAATTTAATAACAAAGAAACACAAAGAAATATATTTTTTTCGTTAGATTTAGAATGATTTTTCCGTAATTACTGCGTACAAATTTTCACTTGCCCTATTCAGAAGAAATGCATTACTATTTAAGCCAACAATCGCAAGTTTTACTTATTCGGCACGACTCTGATCTTGATTCACCAATAATGCACCTGCCTGTTGGAGACCCTCAAAACAACTTTGATCATTTACAGGACTGATATATCACTCGTCCTGGTTACTATAGCAACGCTTGAACGTCTTATAAAACATTTGTACTTTTAATTTAATTTTTATGTATATGTTTTATAACACATGTAATATATAATTCAATCAAATACTGGTCAAGCCTGAGAAGAAATATTTGACAATACATTAGAAGGAGAGAGGAGATGAAGGAGGGTTGAGGGAACGTCAGAGTATCAATCATTTAAATGTTTGATCAGTTTTGAACAAAACAGATTTTAAAGGAAACACTCACGGCTAGGTAACTGAGGTATTTGCAAAATGTTACGGGAAGCTATGTCACCTTGGAGAATAAATGAATCCAGTGCTGGGCAAGAGTTCAACTTCCTGTCTATAGCTATGTTAATAATACCTGTGGGCATATGATCATCGCATGTTTATATACGTATTTAAAGTCCATTATTTATGTTGCAGAAATAAAGTAGAAATAGGCGACAGAGTATTGTTAATGTCTATATAAAAGAATGTGTGTAGTAATAATATATAATAACTGTCATAGTTTAAAAATAATCTATGATTATTAGTAGTGTCATCCTGACATACCCCTCTAGTTTAGTCTCAGTAGTGTTGGTGAAAGGAGTTGGAGTAAAAGATTAACTAATACAAAGTGGTAGTTGTCCCAATTGCTTTTAGCCGATGACCCGTTGCTTTTAGGAATTTTCAAGAACCGTTGCAGAGGATGGAAGGGTATGTAAAAGAAGGAAATTAAAAGTGAACATAAAAAAGAGCAAGCTGATGAGAGTCCTAAAAAAAACAGGTAATGAAAAGTTGGATATGAGATTGGAAGGAGGGAGAAGCGTGGAAGTGAATTTGTTCAGATATTTGGGAGTGGACTTGTCAGCAAATGGATCTAAGAAAAACAAGGTGAACCATAGAACTGACGAGGGAAAAGAGGTGGGTAGTGCACTGACGTATGTGTGGAGATAAAGATCGTTATCCATGGAGGCAAAAAAAGGGGAATGTATCAGAGTATAGTTGTACCAACACTATTATATGATTGTCAAGTGTGGGTTTTAAATGTTGAAGCGACTATGCGGGAGGAAGTGGAGGTGTCTTATCTGAAGGTAATGTGTGGTGCACACAATTCGTAGTTTGGAGATTAGGAGGAAGTGAGAGTTACTAAAAGTATTATCCAGAGGGCTGAGGACGGTTTTTTGAGGTGGGTTTGAACGTCTAGAGAGGATGGAGCAAAATAGAATGAGTTGGAGGGGGTATAAATCTATAGTGGAACGAATGCGGGGTCGTCCTAGGAAAGGTAGAGTAGGTTATGTATGCGAGGGCTTCGACATCCAACAGACATGTGTGAGCGTTATGGATTGAATAGGAATGAAGGCAAGCGGTTTTTATGACTTGACGTGGTGTTGTTGGAGTGTGAGCAAGGTAACACTTACGAAGGGATTCAGGAAAACTGGTTAGCCAGACACGAGTCCTGGAGGTTGGAATGGGACAGTGCCTGCACTCTCAATGAAGGGTAGGGAAATTTCATGTGTAATATCAATGCGTTTCTGGAAAGACATTGATGGACTGGGTGATAGTGAGTGTTTCTTTCGCGGGTCATCCTACCTTGGTGGGAGATGGCCGATGTGTTAAAAAAAATAAAGTGATTTTTGGATGGCCAGAAGAGTTGCTCCTAACCCCTTTTATCATATTTTATACTCTATCCCAGAAGGAAGTGAAGCGATCAGGCACAGTCCAGCTGCAGATTTACAATATCTAGATCAATCTGCAGTTTTGTATTTCCTGAATATCTTGTCTAGAGCTGTATTCATCTGCTGTTAGACGCCTCTTAATTTTTATAAGCTTTAACTCTGCAAGATTCACAATTCGGCAACCGTACCCCCACCCTTCCTTCCACCTCTCAATGGCTTCGTAATTTACCCCATTAACAACTAATAGTACATTTATTTGTTCTAACCATTTTTATAATATTGTGCTTATTATAGCAGAAAGTTGATTCCTTGTGTTCCTAGTGGTTCAATTATGATCTACTTCCCTATTGAGTAGCTTAATGAAAAATGTCATTCAGAAGATTAATTCTTTGAGATTAGTCTAATTATGCCCTGTCTCTTTTGGTTTTATTCACTGTATAATTATTATTCACTCTTAACGCTGTAAAATTTCAACGACCTTTGTGTTTCTCATCTTTAATAGCAATATTTCTCATGTTCTTGCACAAGAATTATAATTCTTCTTTATGTATATATATGTAGTGACAATTTGTATATACAGATAGTTTTAATAAAGATTTGAATCTTATTTTTAAATAATTTAATATTTAACGAAAGGAGTTGAAAATTGAGGTTGGAGAGTTGAAGGAGGAGGTCTTGCTTCTCCAGGAGGAGATTAGGAGGCTGAAGGTCCACCTCAATGGGTCTGGGAGAGAGTGTGAGGTGGCTGGAATTGTGGGGAATGAGGCTTCTAGCAGTGAGGTGCAGTCTGTCTCTCGCTGTGAGGAGGCTGTAGTTGGGGAGGTAGCGACGGCTACCAGCAGTGAGGTGCAGCCCAGCACCTGCTACAAGTGGCGAGTGGTTCACAGTAGTGGGAGGCGCATCAGAGTAAGGAAAGTTAAGAGTGAAGATCTGAAGGTAGGAAATCGCTTCTCTGCTCTTCAGGATGAATGTACTCCAGTGGCCAGTGAAGGTAAGGGTACTACTGCCCCTGCTAATGGAGGTAAGCGCATTCTTGTGGTTGGTGATTCTCAGGTAAGATATATTGACCGTGCTTTTTGTAATAGGAATAAGAAGATGAGAGATAGAGTGTGCTTCCCCGGAGCTGGTGTTGGGGACATTGTCAACAGGCTGGATAATATCATGTCAGGTAATGGGAACAAGCCCATTATTTGTCTCAGTGCTGGTGGAAATGATATTGGGAAGGGTAGGAGAGAAGAGCTGCTAGATAAGTACAGGTCAGCTATAGATTTCATTAAGTCTAAGGGAGGGATCCCAATCATATGTAGCATTTTGCCTAGAAGGGGAGTAGGAAATGAATGGTTGTCTAGGGCAATTGGTGTAAATTGCTGGCTAGACAGATACTGCAAGGAACTTGCAATCCCATTCATTGACAACTGGAACAACTTTTATGGCAAACATGATATGTATGCAAGGGATGGGGTACATCTCTCTGGGGCAGGGGTGGTAGCACTTGCAGACTCGATTGAGAAGGCCATTGGTGAAATGCCTATGATTTTAAACTGATGGAAGATAGAGGTATGGGTGTGTGTGGGAAACAAGCAGGTTGCAACACTAGGGTTGGAAACAGTAAATGTATAAAAGGCATTCAGCATGAAGTTATAAATAAAGACAATAGATCAGGTCAGCAAACAAAGGGGGACAGCAGAGGGCAGCAAGGGACTAGCTCCCTTAAGGTTTACTATACTAATAGCAGGAGTGTAAGAAATAAGATAGATGAGCTAAGATTAATTGCAAGTGCAGGAAACATAGATATTATTGCTATAACAGAGACCTGGCTCAATCTGAAAGATAGAGAGATGCCCTCTGAATGTCACATACAAGGCTATAAATTATTCCACACTGACAGGGTCAACAGGAAAGGTGGTGGAGTAGCGATGTACGTCAGAGACAATTTAAATTGTTGTGTTAGACAAGATATTAAATTAGAAGCGTCAGCCACTGAATCTGTTTGGTTACAGCTTCTCGAGGGCCGAGAAAAACTTATTTTGGGTGTGATTTACACGGCTCCAAATCTTGATAGGGAGTGCAGTAAACTTCTATGGGACGAAATTCGTAAGGCATCTACATACGAAAATGTTGTGCTAATGGGAGATTTCAACTATAGACAGATTGACTGGAGCAATTTCACAGGAAATTTAGAGTCAGGTGACTTTCTTGATACGATCCAGGATTGTTTTTTAAAACAGTTTGTGACAGAGCCAACTAGGGGAAATAACCTCCTTTACTTGGTTCTTTCCAGTAGGGAAACACTAATTAATAATCTTGAGGTTAATGATGAGCTTGGGGAAAGTGATCACAAATCACTCAGTTTTAATATATCATGGAATTCCCCTAATAATGGCAATCAAGTCTCCGTCCCTGACTTTCGCTTGGCTGATTTCATAGGACTGAAAAATTACTTAGGTGGGCTGAACTGGAATGACCTGACTAAGGGTCAGGTAGGTGGTGATGGTTGCCGATATGATACTTTCCAGGGCATAGTCCTAGCTGCTCAGTCAAATTATGTTCCAAATAGGGAAATCAGATCAAACAAAAATGATCCTAAATGGATGAACAATAGATTAAAATATCTGATTGGTCAAAAGAGAGGCATATATAGGCAAATCAAAAGAGGAGAGGGGCAATTAAGAAATCGATATATTCAGTTAAAGAGAGAAACAAAAAAGGGAATTAGAAAAGCAAAAAGAGATTATGAGGTTAAAGTTGCAAGAGAATCGAAGACTAACCCAAAAGGATTCTTTCAGGTATACAGAAGTAAGATCAGGGACAAGATAGGCCCACTCAAAAGTTCCTCGGGTCAGCTCACTGACAGTGATAAGGAAATGTGTAGAATTTTTAACACATACTTCCTCTCAGTTTTTACACAGGAGGATACCAGCGATATTCCAGTAATGATAAATTACGTAGAACAGGACGATAATAAACTGTGCACGATTAGGGTCACAAGTGACATGGTCCTTAGGCAAATAGATAAGTTAAAACCTAACAAATCCCCAGGCCCTGATGAACTGTATGCAAGGGTTCTAAAGGAATGTAAAGAGGAGCTTAGCACACCTTTGGCTAATCTTTTCAACATATCACTACAAACTGGCATGGTGCCAGGTAAGTGGAAAATGGCAAATGTGATACCTATTTTCAAAACAGGTGACAGGTCCTTAGCTTCGAACTATAGACCAATAAGCCTAACCTCCATAGTGGGAAAATTTATGGAATCAATAATTGCCGAGGCAGTTCGTAGCCACCTTGAAAAGCATAAATTAATCAACGAATCTCAGCATGGTTTTACAAAGGGGCGTTCCTGCCTTACGAATTTATTAACTTTTTTCACTAAGGTATTTGAGGAGGTAGATCATGGTAATGAATATGATATTGTGTATATGGACTTCAGTAAGGCTTTTGACAGGGTCCCACATCAGACTATTGAGGAAAATTAAAGCACATGGAACAGGAGGAGAAATTTTTTCCTGGATAGAGGCATGGTTGACAAATAGGCAGCAGAGAGTTTGCATAAATGGGGAGAAATCAGAGTGGGGAAGCGTCACGAGCGGTGTTCCACAGGGGTCAGTGTTGGGCCCCCTGCTGTTCACAATCTACATAAACGACATAGATGAGGGCATAAAGAGCGACATCGGCAAGTTAGCCGATGACACCAAAATAGGCCGTCGAATTCATTCTGACGAGGACATTCGAGCACTCCAGGAAGATTTGAATAGACTGATGCAGTGGTCGGAGAAGTGGCAGATGCAGTTTAATATAGACAAATGCAAAGTTCTAAATGTTGGACCGGACAATAACCATGCCACATATAAACTAAATAATGTAGATCTTAATATTACGGATTGCGAAAAAGATTTAGGAGTTCTGGTTAACAGTAATCTGAAACCAAGACAACAGTGCAATAAAGCTAATAGAATCCTTGGCTTCATATCAAGAAGCATAAATAATAGGAGTCCTCAGGTTGTTCTTCAACTCTATACATCCTTGGTTAGGCCTCATTTAGATTATGCTGCACAGTTTTGGTCACCGTATTACAGAATGGATATAAATTCTCTGGAAAATGTACAAAGGAGGATGACAAAGTTGATCCCATGTATCAGAAACCTTCCCTATGAGGATAGACTAAGGGCCCTGAATCTGCACTCTCTAGAAAGACGTAGAATTAGGGGGGATATGATTGAGGTGTATAAATGGAAGACAGGAATAAATAAAGGGGATGTAAATATTGTGCTGAAAATATCTAGCCTAGACAGGACTCGCAGCAATGGTTTTAAGTTGGAAAAATTCAGATTCAGGAAGGATATAGGAAAGTACTGGTTTGGAAATAGAGTTGTGGATGAGTGGAACAAACTCCCGAGTACAGTTATAGAGGCCAGAACGTTGTGTAGCTTTAAAAATAGGTTGGATAAATACATGAGTGGATGTGGGTGGGTGTGAGTTGGACCTGATAGCTTGTGCTACCAGGTCGGTTGCCGTGTTCCTCCCTTAAGTCAATGTGACCTGACCTGACTAGGTTGGGTGCATTGGCTTAAGCCGGTAGGAGACTTGGACCTGCCTCGCATGGGCCAGTAGGCCTTCTGCAGTGTTCCTTCGTTCTTATGTTCTTATCAACAATGACCACGTGAGAATACTGTGACATTTATTTCGTTTTCCCAGATAAACATGAGGTCTTCATTATTAGTTTGTTTAAACAATCCCAATGCATTTTGCTACACTTGTGGCGAATACTATTTGCAACAGCAAAGAAAAAACATTACAGATTTTGTAAAACAAGCCTATCTTGCTTATTTTGGAGTGGCGCTTGGAGAACAATACAAATCTTGAGTTCCTCATATGGTTTGCAAAAACCGTAGAATGCTTACAACAGTGGAAAAATAGGCAAAGGACAAGTTTAAATTTCGGTGTGCCTACGGTGTGGAGAGAGCCGAAAAACCACCACGACGATTGTTATTTCTGTATGGTGAATGTCAGAGGTTTCAGTAGATACAAGAAAGTCAAGTGAGAATATCCTGATTTGGAGTCAGCAAGGAGACCTGTGCCACACAGGGAAGATGTTCCCATACCAGTGTTTACAACACTGCCTGACCTTCCATAGTTAGGTGTTGAAGAAGCTCGGGATTTAGGATGTCACACAGTGGATAGCATTTGAACTGAAAACGAAGTAAGCATTTCAACACTCCAGCAGTTCTTCCAAGAAGAACTCAATGATCTTATGCGTGACCTCGTCTGTCAAACATGCATCTGAAGTTTTAGCATTCAGACTAAAAGAAAAGTTCTGTCTACAACAATAAGTTAAAACAACAGCTTTTCGGACAAGAGAAGCTGAGCCCCTTCCTGACTTCAACCAAGATCGAGAACTTGTATACTGCGGTCACATCCCTGGACTACTACTTTGAATGGGACTTGAATATCGACCAGGAGATTGGCAGCTGTTTATAAAAGTTTGAAATGTGTCTTATTGCACATATTTTATGCATTCAATAGGATATCAAACTGATCAAAAAGTTGAGTCAATCAGGCACAACCGATCACATATTCGGAATCAGCACCACAAACTTACCCTAAAATCGGTGTAATATCATTGGCTAGAAAATGAGTATTGACCAGTGAATTATCTACTGTGTATGCAGTACCTTGTTCCTCATTGTATTGGAATGCTTTTTAAGCATTTCAGGTTTATGCTTAGCCTAGTTAATTAAAAAAGATTATCGAAATTTTGGAAGAAATCATAATAAAACACTTGATTACGAATATGAAAAAAATACCACTGTCAAAATAGGAAATAAAACCTGATCGCTTTCATGTGGTTACACATTTTCAGAGGAACAGGAAGAAGAGGCAATAAAAGCACATTTTATATGTTAAACCCTGAGGTGACACCTCGCTCAGAGAAGGTGACAACACCTCACACATGCTCGAATTGAACGAAAGCTTACAATAAGCCTCTTGTAATAATGTTGGTAGAATTACCAGCATTATGTTAGGTAAAAAGGACACAAGTGCAACTAATGTGGCAACGTTTCACTGTCCAGGAGCTTTTTGAAGCCGTTACAAGCAATACAGCGACACAAAGAGGTTTATATAGATAGAGAGTGAGGTGCAAAACATAATATAATCGTTATAGGTAGTGGTTGTAGTGGAAGCTGAACGCTTCACGATCATCCCAACTAGCTGGTTACGTTATGTGGACGACTTCCTCATAACTATTAAATGTTTTGATGTACAGAATCTTCAGGGCTCAAAGTAGTTAAACCTGCTATCCAGTTTACACTTGAAGAGTCCAATGTCAAGTTACCCTTTCTAAACGTCCCCATTCACAACTAACAAAGTTATAATCCTTCCTTATAGCCAGGTTGCACTGAACGTCTCTAAAGTGCTCGTACAAGCTAACACTAGAGTCGCCATCGCTACCTGTACCCGACTTGGACGAAACCGGAGAACACTGAACCAACCTCCAGGGGTTTATACTATCCCCTATGGAGGTTGTGACAGAATATACGTAAGTGAAACAGCAAGAAACCTGCATATAGGTCTCAGTGAACACATTAATGCATGTAGGAACGATAACTTAAAAATTGCCTGCGTACAGCACCGGAGTTCTGCCAACCACCTGATGAAAATCAACGACGCCCCACCAGTGATTAAACCCAATTCCGAAGACGTAAATACCTTGAACCATCATTAATCGCTATTTCTAACACAATTAAACAGAATAAAGCTATGAACCCCGTCATCACATAGGTGGTGCTGCCGCCGCCGCTGCCACCGCTGGTGGTGATGACGGTGGATTTGTTAGGTTTTAAGTTATTTGTCTGAGAACCATCTCACTAGTGATTTTGATCGCGCATAACTTATTTTCCTCCTAACGTACGTAATTCATTATTTCCAGAATTTCGGCAGTATCTTCCTCCGTAAAAACTGAGAAGTTCTGTACATTTCTCCACCACTGTCAGTGATCTGACCTGAGTTGCTTCTGAGTGAACGTATCATGTCCCTAATCTTACCCCTATATACCTGATTTTTATTTTAATCTTCGAATCCCTTGCGACTTAAACCTCATCTCTTTTATATCACTGTCAATGAAAAAATACATCAGTCTGAAAAAAAAATTATGAAAAGTCAAATTTTTATGGGAGTTCTACTTCCTGACAAATCTATGACTGAAGAGAGACTTCCTGACATCCCTGTGACTGATCTGAGTTTTCAGCTTCCACTTTTTATCCCTTGTTTGTGTGTCCCATTTCTGAAACATTCTATTTTGTCAAGTTTTCTCAGTATTTTACATGTCTTTCCAATACATCCTGTCCTCCAGTGTCGTCAGGTTGATTTCCCTTACCCGATACTCGTAGGACGTACCCCTTAGCTCCGGGACTAGTCTTGTTGCAAACCTCTGCACTTTCTCTAATATTTTAACGTCCTCTACCAGGTGTGTTACTGCATACTGCAATACTGGCCTCAGGTACACGCTATACAGTGTCTTGAATCACTCCTTGCTCAGGTGTCAAAACTCTTTTATGTTTGTCAGGCACCCATATGCTGCAGCAGTTATTTGGTTGATGTTCACCTCAGGGAATGCATTCGGTCTGATATACCATGATCCTTTTTCTTGAGTGAGGTTCGCCGCGTCTTGACCTTTCCCAGTCTTCATAACTTTGCACTTGGAGGGATTATTTTCTAGAAGCCAATTGTTGGACCAGGTTTGTAGCCTGTCCAGTTTCCCTTGTAGTCCAACCTGAGCCTCATCTGCTTGAATTCTCTGTATTAGCTTCACATCGTCTGTAAACACGGACACCTCTCAATCTACCCCTTCCATCATGTCATTCACGTATACAAGAAACAGCATCGACCCTAGGACCGATCCTTGTGGAACCCTGCTCGTCACATACGCTCACTCTGGCACCTCTTCACTTACAATCACACTTTGTTTCCTTCTCATTAGTTATCCCCTGATACAGGCTTTTGAATTAATCTCTCGTGCCGTACTTTGTCGAAAGCCTTCTTACAGTCCAAGAAAATGTGGTCTAGCCACCCCCCTCTCTCTTGTCTTACTTCTGTTACCTTGTTGTAAAACTCCAGCAGGTTTGTTACACAGGATTTCCCCTCCCTCAAACCGTGCTGGTTATCGTGTTTAAACTATTCCATTCTAGATGCTCCACCAGTGTTCTGATAATTTTCCCCACGACATTGCGTACTATGCATGTCAGTGACACCGGTGTGTAGTCTAATGCTGCCTGTCTTTCTTTCTTTAAAATGGGATTACATTTGCTGTCTTCCACACCTCAGGTAGTTGCCCTGTTACGACAGATGTATTGAAGATTGCTAGTGGCACACGCAGTTCGTCTGCTCTCTCTCAAGACCTATGGGAGAAGTTAGGTTCCACTGACTTTGAGGTATTTATTTCGATTAGAAGCCTCTTCACCTCTTCCTCGGTTGTGAAGTTTTCCCAGCAATAG
>NC_091320.1:11495926-11498436 GCF_038502225.1 Cherax quadricarinatus
CTGACTTTAGGCATCTGTCCAGCTCCTCCTCGAAGACTACCAGGGGTCTATTGGTGGGAGGCTGTTGAACAGTCTTGGAGTATTGAAAAAATTACATTAGAAAGACTTTACAGACGCCACATTAATTCAGTGAGACTTAACGAGCTCATTGCTATAGTGATTTATCATTCTAAGGCTGACCTGTCTAAATTAAATTGAAATACAAATCACTAGCTAAGTAGGATCTTAATCTCAATGGTCACTCTTCTTTCTACTAGTTTTGTGAACACATTTTACATCGCTGTGGGTCCATTCCCTGGTTACCATGACCTATGGTAACCTGTTCCATTCTTGAAAACAAAACGAACTGAATACATCTTACTATTGTGTCTATCAACATATTTATCAAAATATTTATAAAAATAACACTATACGTACCTATTTAGTCATTATGCTAATCAGTTTTAGTCTTTATTATAATAGAAAATTATTATTCTGCATTGTCACTATGATGCACTGTACTATGTCTGTACTTCTGTGTCTGCTACGTTGACTGGCCCCTTTATTGGTGCCTTACGTGCTGACTTCCTTGGTGACTCCTTGTTCATTGACTTTCTAAAGCTCTTAGCCACAGCCTGCTGATTTACCCCAGCTGGCATTAGGCCGATGGAGGGGACGTAGTAAGACAGTGTTGAAGGTAATGTAAATTCGTGTTGCTTGCTGAAGGTAGTATGGCGGGCAAGCACCACCGTTCACTGGTGGCATGTGTGACTCGTTTGCTGTTAGATTATTCGTTTGAGGATAAAATTCAAACCGGTTGTTGTCATAAAATAACCACATCACTGATGCCTGCCCTATGTTGGGAAAATGGCAAGATGGTGTGAATAATTACCGACTCACGAAATCGTAATGGCACGATTGCAAAACAAACCATACCACGGGCGGGGATAGAACCCGCGATCTTATTGTGGCTAGCTAGTCCAGTGGCTAACGCGACAGTCTGGAGTTTTGAGACTCTCTGATTGCGGGTTCTATCCCCGCCCGTGATATGGTATGAATAATTATTACTATTATTATTATGGCTATGGGGGAGCGCTAAACCCATAGGATTATACAGTGCATAGGGGGGGGTGGAAGGCATTCATGCTCAATTCAGGGAACTGGAGTAGATCCAATTCCCTAGATCAAGAGCCCCTCGCCAGCATCAAGGAACCTCCCTAAAGGGGTGGCGTGAATGAGGGTGAATGATGGTGAGGCAAACGTGGCAGCAGCGCTGAGTGACACATGAACAGTGACCAACAAATTATAACTCGTCTAAGGACGCCCAGTCTCATACACAGGAACATCTTCGAAGAAACTTCTTTCCTAACGAGCACGGTCCTTGCCTTAACTACAATATACTTGTATATGGCTGGCGGAGCCCAATCACAAGTCACGACTTCCTCACAGATTTAAATTATCACCTCACCTTTGTCATTTATCTACCAGGTAGCATTAAATTATCACCTCACCTTTGTCATTTATCTACCAGGTAGCATTAAATTATCACCTCACCTTTGTCATTTATCTACCAGGTAGCATTAAATTATCACCTCACCTTTGTCATGTATCTACCAGGTAGCATTAAATTATCACCTCACCTTTGTCATGTATCTACCAGGTAGCATTAAATTAGAATTTGGTTAGATCATAAAGTGTTTGCATGATGTTTTTCATACATTCATATTTTCCTTTTTATTTTCTTTATAACACGAGAAGCCCTTTTCCGACTGACTTCATATATTTAACATCGGTGTGTAGTAACTGAATTTTGAGAAAAAAAAATTAAAATGCATTTTTTAGCATTTTTAAATTTCAAGAGTTTAATGAACCTTTAAGTGTTGTAGGACATTATGCCAGAATCAGCACTTTGTTCGGTACAGTGTTTTGTTTTACACTAAGTTCCTCAGACACTTTCGTTTATAACTTCAGAACACCTTATCCAATCGGCTTGAATTATTCAACCATGCTGAAGGATAATTAGGTAAAGGTTCAGAGAACAATTGGCAAGCATAGGTGCCTTTCATTTTACACAGAGCATTTTCACAATTGGTTTCTATGCGATAAATTTATATAGTCTCTGATCAGTTTCAAAATTTCGACTCTCGTGTATCCTCCTTAGAAGATGACTCGTATTGTTTATATGGGTGTAGGCGACACTTGAAATGGCATAGTGTTATTTTGCATTAAATTACTTAAGTATTCCTCCTCAAAGAGGATGCCTTTATGCTCTTGAAAGGCTCTTAATTGAAGGATCAAGACTTACCCTCCCCTTCCTTGTATCGAATCTGAATGCCTCATGTTCTACACGTGTTATATGAACCCCGAAATAAGTGTTTACGTATTACCATGAGTAAATTAAAACAACTCTGAACGACATCTGTTTTTAATAGCTGATGCATCTCATGAACTTAATAAAACTGTTCTTTTTTTCGGGGGGGGGGGGGGGTTGTTAGGGCTTTGACAAATGTGATCAAGCGGTGATTGTACAC
>NC_091320.1:11498536-11547410 GCF_038502225.1 Cherax quadricarinatus
TCCCATATTCCAAACCCGTCCAAAGACGGGTTTCTCTCTCATATTCCATTGTCCTGTACGAGCTTCCCTGTCATATTCCATCCCCCTGGACGGGTTTCCCTATCATATTCCATCGCCCTGGGCGGGTTTCCCTGCCATATTCCATCGCCCTGGGCGGGTTTCCCTATCATATTCCATCGCCCTGGGCGGGTTTCCCTATCACATTCCATCGCCCTGGACGGGTTTCCCTATCATATTCCATCGCCCTGGGCGGGTTTCCCTATCATATTCCATCGCTCTGGGCAGGTTTCCCTGCCATATTCCATCGACCTGGACTGGTTTCTGTCATATTCCTTTGGCCTGGACGGGTTTCCCTCTCATAATCCATTTCCTTTTGCGGTTTCCCTGTCACATTCCATCGCCCTGGAAGGGTTTTCCTGTTATATTTCATTTCCCTGGACGGGTTTCCCTCTCATATTACATCGCCCTGGAAGGCTTTCCCTGTCATAGTCCTTCGCCCTGGACAGATTTCCCTCTCATATTCCATCGCCATTTCCGTCTCATATTCCAAACCAGTCCAAAGACGGGTTTCTCTCTCATATTCCATTGTCCTGTACGAGCTTCCCTGTCATATTCCATCCCCCTGAACGGGTTTACCTGTCATATTCTATCTCTCTGATCAGTTTTCCTTTTCATATTCCATCTCCCTGGACTATTTTCCTTCTCATATTCCATCGCCCTGGACAGGTTTCCCTGTCATATTCCATCGTCCTGGACGGGTTTCCCTGTCATATTCCATCTCCCTGGACGGGTTTCCTTGTCATATTCCATCTCCCTGGACGGGTTTCCCTGTCATATTCCATCTCCCTGGACAGGTTTCCCTGTCATATTCCATCGCCCTGGACGGGTTTCCCTGTCATATTCCATCTCCCTGGACGGGTTTCCTTGTCATATTCCATCTCCCTGGACGGGTTTCCCTGTCATATTCCATTTCCCTGGACGGGTTTCTCTGTCATATTCCATCTCCCTGGACAGGTTTCCCTGTCATATTCCATGGCCTTGGATTGGTTTCCTTGAAAGGGCGAAGTTAAGAAAGTTAAAGATAAAGCAAGATTAGCGGACTCAGAACACAGACTTCAGGGACACAGCCACAAACCTCAGAGTGAAAGACACAGAGTGTCTTTCACTCTCTCTTTCACATTGCCCGGTATAATTCTATTGAGAATCTCGATCGAATTATTCCGGGCAATGTATGTAAGAGATGTGTTGTGTATTATGGAGTATTCAGCACCAGCATATAACCCGCACCTCTACGAACATGTTAACGTATTAGAGAAAGTGCGATGCTTGTTCCAGAGTTAAGAGTTATGAGCTGCGAAGAGATCTTAACTCAACAGAAGTAACATTGAAACAACTAGAATTGGCAATAATATATGTTGGAGAGTGGTAGAGCGAGATGAAGATGGCAGGTCTCCTGGGTAGACATATCTGGTACTCTAACATAACGCAGGAAAAGACTTCGGGCCGGGACAATACCGGTGAACCTACTACATTAACATACTGTTTATGTAAACATGTGGGTGTTGCTGGAGGTGGACCCAACAGTTAGGTGTCTTCAGTCCAACACGTTTCACCTACACAGTAGGCTTCTTTAGTCTAATACAAAGGCAGCAGCAGAAGCAATGAGAGAGTGTTGGCTGGAGTTAGGTAGGAAGGCAGGGATGGAGGAATCTTTTAGCATCTTCCTGATTCTTGTCGGGAGGAATGTAGGGAATGAGGGAGACAGAGGTAGGTAGGAAGCTAGGTATGGAGAAGGCTTTCATAGACTTTGTAATTCTTCTTGGTAGGAAGGTAGAGAGAGGTGTAGGGAGAGCGACAGAGGGAGAGAAAGTGGGAGGGAGGGATGTAGGTAGGAACATAGGTATGAAATGAGTTTTTAATATTTTTATAAACCTTGGAGGTAGGAAGGGAGGTAGGATGGTAAGAAGGTATTGAGGAGGCATTTAGTATCATCGTAAATCTTGGCAATAGGAAGAGAGTGAGAGAGCTAGGGAGAGAAGAAGGGAGGAAGGAAGGTAGGTATGGAGGAGGCTTTTAGTATATTTGAAATTGTTTTCTATAGGAAGGTAGGGAGAGAGAGAGGGATAAAGGGAGGGGAGGATGTAAGAAGGTAGGTATGGAGGAGGCTTTTAACATCATCGTAATTCTTTTCGGTAGAAGGAGAGGTAGAGAGAGAGAGAGAATAAGTAAGGGAGACCATAGATACACACAAACTTGTAATATTTATGGAAAGTTTTGCTTAATACTAGTGGCCGGCAATATTGTCGGGTACATGTGAATAATCTTCTCTCTTTTGTCTTTGTTCCAGGTTCCAGTTTCCGGCATTAATACGTAACTATGTATTTGTATTTTTTTTTTCTTGCTGTGAAGGTGTTTGATCAAAATGAAGTTATAAGCAATTATAATGTATAATGTATAAAATATATATATATATATATATATATATATATATATATATATATATATATATATATATATATATATATATATATATATATATATATATATATATATATATATATATATATATATATATATATATATATATATATATATATATATATATATATATATATATATATATATATATACATACATATATAATGAGGTACCACCTCCAGAATTTTACTGGGGGAGACACAAGTACCTGCTTGGGGGGGCAGTGATGCCAGTGTAGGAGACACAAGATACCTTCCTGGGGAGACAGTAATACCAGTGTGGAAGACACAAGATACCTGCCTGGGGAGACAGTAATACCAGTGTGGGAGACACAAGATACCTGCCTGGGGAGACAGTAATACCAGTGTGGAAGACACAAGATACCTGCCTGGGGAGACAGTAATACCAGTGTGGAAGACACAAGATACCTGCCTGGGGAGACAGTAATACCAGTGTGGGAGACATAAGATACCTGCCAGGGGAAACAGTAATACCAGTGTGAGAGACACAAGATACCTTCCTGGGGAGACAGTAATACCAGTGTGGAAGACACAAGATACCTGCCTGGGGAGACAGTAATACCAGTGTGGAAGACACAAGATACCTGCCTGGGGAGACAGTAATACCAGTGTGGGAGACATAAGATACCTGCCAGGGGAAACAGTAATACCAGTGTGAGAGACACAAGATACCTTCCTGGGGAGACAGTAATACCAGTGTGGAAGACACAAGATACCTGCCTGGGGAGACAGTAATACCAGTGTGGAAGACACAAGATACCTGCCTGGGGAGACAGTAATACCAGTGTGGGAGACATAAGATACCTGCCAGGGGAAACAGTAATACCAGTGTGAGAGACACAAGATACCTTCCTGGGGAGACAGTAATACCAGTGTGGGAGGCACAAGATACCTGCCAGGGGAGACAGTAATACCAGTGTGGGAGACATAAGATACCTGCCAGGGGAAACAGTAATACCAGTGTGAGAGACACAAGATACCTTCCTGGGGAGACAGTAATACCAGTGTGGGAGGCACAAGATACCTGCCAGGGGAGACAGTAATACCAGTGTGGGAGACACAAGATACCTGCCTGGGGAGACAGTAATACCAGTGTGAGAGACACAAGATACCTGCCTGGGGAGACAGTAATACCAGTGTGGGAGACACAAGATACCTGCCAGGGGAGACAGTAATACCAGTGTGGGAGACACAAGATACCTGCCTGGGGAGACAGTAATACCAGTGTGGGAGACACAAGCTACCTACCTGCGGAGACAGTAATACCAGTGTGGGAGACACAAGATACCTGCCAGGGGAGACAGTAATACCAGTGTGGGAGACACAAGATACCTGCCTGGGGAGACAGTAATACCAGTGTGGGAGACACAAGATACCTGCCTGGGGAGACAGTAATACCAGTGTGAGAGACACAAGCTACCTGCCAGGGGAGACAGTAATACCAGTGTGGGAGACACAAGATACCTGCCTGGGGAGACAGTAATACCAGTGTGGGAGACACAAGATACCTGCCAGGGGAGACAGTAATACCAGTGTGAGAGACACACGATACCTGCCTGGGGAGACAGTAATACCAGTGTGGGAGGCACAGAATACCTGCCTGGGGAGAAAGTAATACCAGTGTGGGAGACACAAGATACCTGCCTGGGGAGACAGTAATGCCAGTGTTGGAGACACAAGATACCTGCCTGGGGAGACAGTAATGCCAGTGTTGGAGACACAAGATACCTGCCAGGGGAGAAAGTAATACCAGTGTGGGAGACACAAGATACCTGCCTGGGGAGACAGTAATGCCAGTGTTGGAGACACAAGATACCTGCCTGGGGAGACAGTAATGCCAGTGTTGGAGACACAAGATACCTGCCAGGGGAGAAAGTAATACCAGTGTGGGAGACACAAGATACCTGCCTGGGGAGACAGTAATGCCAGTGTTGGAGACACAAGATACCTGCCTGGGGAGACAGTAATGCCAGTGTGGGAGGCACAGAATACCTGCCTGGGGAGAAAGTAATACCAGTGATGGAGACACAAGATACCTGCCTGGGGAGACAGTAATGCCAGTGTTGGAGACACAAGATACCTGCCTGGGGAGAAAGTAATACCAGTGTGGGAGACACAAGATACCTGCCTGGGGAGACAGTAATGCCAGTGTGGGAGGCACAGAATACCTGCCTGGGGAGAAAGTAATACCAGTGTGGGAGACACAAGATACATGCCTGGGGAGACAGTAATGCCAGTGTTGGAGACACAAGATACCTACCTGGGGAGAAAGTAATACCAGTGTGGGAGACACAAGATACCTGCCTGGGGAAACAGTAATGCCAGTGTTGGAGACACAAGATACCTGCCTGGGGAGACAGTAATACCAGTGTGGAAGACACAAGATACCTGCCTGGGCAGACAGTAATACCAGTGTGGGAGACACAAGATACCTGCCTGGGGAGACAGTAATACCAGTGCGGGAGACACAAGTTACCTGCCAGGGGAGACAGTAATACCAGTGTGAGAGACACAAGATACCTGCCTAGGGAGACACTAATACCAGTGTGAGAGACACAAGATACCTGCCTGGGGAGACAGTAATACCAGAGTGGGAGACACAAGATACCTGCCTGGAGAGACAGTAATACCAGTGTTGGAGACACAAGATACCTGCCTAGTGAGACAGTAATGCAACATGTAGGAGGCACAAGATACCTGCCTGGGGAGACAGTAATACCAGTGTGGGAGACACAAGATACCTGCCTGGGGAGACAGTAATACCAGAGTGGGAGACACAAGATACCTGCCTGGAGAGACAGTAATACCAGTGTTGGAGACACAAGATACCTGCCTAGTGAGACAGTAATGCAACATGTAGGAGGCACAAGATACCTGCCTGGGGAGACAGTAATACCAGTGTGGGAGACACAAGATACCTGCCTGGGGAGACAGTAATACCAATGTGAGAGACAAAAGATACCTGCCAGGAGAGACAGTAATGCCAGTGTGAGAGACACAAGATACCTGCCTGTAGAGACAGTAATACCAGTGTGAGAGACACAAGATACCTGCCTGGAGAGACAGTAATACCAGTGTGAGAGACACAAGATACCTGCCTGGAGAGACAGTAATACCAGTGTGAGAGACACAAGATACCTGCCAGGGGAGACAGTAATAGCACTGTGGGAGACACAAGATACCTGCCTGTAGAGACAGTAATACCAGTGTGAGAGACACAAGATACCTGCCTGGAGAGACAGTAATACCAGTGTGAGAGACACAAGATACCTGCCTGGGGAGACAGTAATACCAGTGTGGGAGACACAAGATACCTGCCTGTGGAGACAGTAATACCAGTGTGGGAGACACAAGATACCTGCCTGGGGAGACAGTAATACCAGTGAGGGAGACACAAGATACCTGCCAGGGGAGACAGTAATACCAGTGTGGGAGACACAAGATACCTGCCTGGGGAGACAGTAATACCAGTGTGGGAGACACAAGATACCTGCCTGGGGAGACAGTAATACCAGTGTGGGAGACACAAGATACCTGCCTGGGGAGACAGTAATACCAGTGTGGGAGACACAAGATACCTGCCAGGGGAGACAGTAATAACACTGTGGGAGACACAAGATACCTGCCTGGAGAGACAGTAATAACACTGTGGGAGACACAAGATACCTGCCTGGAGAGATAGTAATACCAGTGTGAGAGACACAAGATACCTGCCTGTAGAGACAGTAATACCAGTGTGGAAGACACAAGATACCTGCCTGGGGAGACAGTAATACCAGTGTGGGAGACACAAGATACCTGCCTGTAGAGACAGTAATACCAGTGTGGGAGACACAAGATACCTGCCTGTAGAGACAGTAATACCAGTGTGGGAGACACAAGATACCTGTCTGGGGAGACAGTAATAACACTGTGGGAGACACAAGATACCTGCCTGTAGAGACAGTAATACCAGTGTGGGAGACACAAGATACCTGCCTGGGGAGACAGTAATACCAGTGTGGGAGACACAAGATACCTGCCTGGGGAGACAGTAATAACACTGTGGGAGACACAAGATACCTGCCTGTAGAGACAGTAATACCAGTGTGGGAGACACAAGATACCTGCCTGGGGAGACAGTAATAACACTGTGGGAGACACAAGATACCTGCCTGGGGAGACAGTAATAACACTGTGGGAGACACAAGATACCTGCCTGGAGAGATAGTAATACCAATGTGAGAGACACAAGATACCTGCCTGTAGAGACAGTAATACCAGTGTGGGAGACACAAGATACCTGCCTGGGGAGACTGTAATACCAGTGTGGGAGACACAAGATACCTGCCTGTAGAGACAGTAATACCAGTGTGGGAGACACAAGATACCTGCCAGGGGAGACAGTAATAACACTGTGGGAGACACAAGATACCTGCCTGGAGAGACAGTAATACCAGTGTGGGAGACACAAGATACCTGCCTGGGGAGACAGTAATAACACTGTGGGAGACACAAGATACCTGCCTGTAGAGACAGTAATACCAGTGTGGGAGACACAAGATACCTGCCTGGGGAGACAGTAATAACACTGTGGGAGACACAAGATACCTGCCTGGAGAGACAGTAATACCAGTGTGGGAGACACAAGATACCTGCCTGTAGAGACAGTAATACCAGTGTGGGAGACACAAGATACCTGCCTGGGGAGACAGTAATACCAGTGTGAGAGACACAAGATACCTGCCTGTAGAGACAGTAATACCAGTGTGGGAGACACAAGATACCTGCCTGGGGAGACAGTAATACCAGTGTGGGAGACACAAGATACCTGCCTGGGGAGACAGTAATACCAGTGTGGGAGACACAAGATACCTGCCTGTAGAGACAGTAATACCAGTGTGGGAGACACAAGATACCTGCCTGGGGAGACAGTAATACCAGTGTGGGAGACACAAGATACCTGCCTGGGGAGACAGTAATAACACTGTGGGAGACACAAGATACGTGCCTGGGGAGACAGTAATAACACTGTGGGAGACACAAGATACCTGCCTGGGGAGACAGTAATACCAGTGTGAGAGACACAAGATACCTGCCTGTAGAGACAGTAATACCAGTGTGGGAGACAAAAGATACCTGCCTGGGGAGACAGTAATGCCAGTGTGGGAGACACAAGATACCTGCCTGGGGAGACAGTAATGCCAGTGTGGGAGACACAAGATACCTGTCTGGAGAGACAGTAATAACACTGTGGGAGACACAAGATACCTGCCTGGAGAGACAGTAATAACACTGTGGGAGACACAAGATACCTGCCTGGAGAGACAGTAATAACACTGTGGGAGACACAAGATACCTGTCTGGAGAGACAGTAATAACACTGTGGGAGACACAAGATACCTGCCTGGGGAGACAGTAATAACACTGTGGGAGACACAAGATACCTGCCTGGGGAGACAGTAATGCCAGTGTGGGAGACACAAGATACCTGCCTGGAGAGACAGTAATAACACTGTGGGAGACACAAGATACCTGTCTGGAGAGACAGTAATACCAGTGTGAGAGACACAAGATACCTGTCTGGGGAGACAGTAATGCCAGTGTGGGAGACACAAGATACCTGTCTGGGGAGACAGTAATGCCAGTGTGGGAGACACAAGATACCTGTCTGGGGAGACAGTAATAACACTGTGGGAGACACAAGATACCTGCCTGGAGAGACAGTAATAACACTGTGGGAGACACAAGATACCTGTCTGGAGAGACAGTAATACCAGTGTGAGAGACACAAGATACCTGTCTGGGGAGACAGTAATAACACTGTGGGAGACACAAGATACCTGTCTGGGGAGACAGTAATACCAGTGTGAGAGACACAAGATACCTGTCTGGGGAGACAGTAATAACACTGTGGGAGACACAAGATACCTGCCTGGAGAGACAGTAATACCAGTGTGAGAGACACAAGATACCTGTCTGGGGAGACAGTAATGCCAGTGTGGGAGACACAAGATACCTGTCTGGGGAGACAGTAATGCCAGTGTGGGAGACACAAGATACCTGTCTGGGGAGACAGTAATGCCAGTGTGGGAGACACAAGATACCTGTCTGGGGAGACAGTAATGCCAGTGTGGGAGACACAAGATACCTGTCTGGAGAGACAGTAATGCCAGTGAGGGAGACACAAGATACCTGTCTGGGGAGACAGTAATGCCAGTGAGGGAGACACAAGATACCTGTCTGGGGAGACAGTAATGCCAGTGTGGGAGACACAAGATACCTGCCTGGAGAGACAGTAATGCCAGTGTGGGAGACACAAGATACCTGTCTGGAGAGACAGTAATGCCAGTGAGGGAGACACAAGATACCTGTCTGGGGAGACAGTAATGCCAGTGTGGGAGACACAAGATACCTGTCTGGGGAGACAGTAATGCCAGTGTGGGAGACACAAGATACCTGTCTGGGGAGACAGTAATGCCAGTGTGGGAGACACAAGATACCTGTCTGGAGAGACAGTAATGCCAGTGAGGGAGACACAAGATACCTGTCTGGGGAGACAGTAATGCCAGTGAGGGAGACACAAGATACCTGTCTGGGGAGACAGTAATGCCAGTGTGGGAGACACAAGATACCTGCCTGGAGAGACAGTAATGCCAGTGTGGGAGACACAAGATACCTGTCTGGAGAGACAGTAATAACACTGTGGGAGACACAAGATACCTGCCTGGAGAGACAGTAATAACACTGTGGGAGACACAAGATACCTGTCTGGGGAGACAGTAATGCCAGTGTGGGAGACACAAGATACCTGCCTGGAGAGACAGTAATGCCAGTGTGGGAGACACAAGATACCTGTCTGGGGAGACAGTAATGCCAGTGTGGGAGACACAAGATACCTGTCTGGAGAGACAGTAATAACACTGTGGGAGACACAAGATACCTGTCTGGAGAGACAGTAATAACACTGTGGGAGACACAAGATACCTGTCTGGAGAGACAGTAATAACACTGTGGGAGACACAAGATACCTGTCTGGAGAGACAGTAATAACACTGTGGGAGACACTGTTGTGGGAGACACTGTTGTGGGAGACACTGTTGTGGGAGACACTGTTGTGGGAGACACTGTTGTGGGAGACACTGTTGTGGGAGACACTGTTGTGGGAGACACTGTTGTGGGAGACACTGTTGTGGGAGACACTGTTGTGGGAGACACTGTTGTGGGAGACACTGTTGTGGGAGACACTGTTGTGGGAGACACTGTTGTGGGAGACACTGTTGTGGGAGACACTGTTGTGGGAGACACTGTTGTGGGAGACACTGTTGTGGGAGACACTGTTGTGGGAGACACTGTTGTGGGAGACACTGTTGTGGGAGACACTGTTGTGGGAGACACTGTTGTGGGAGACACTGTTGTGGGAGACACTGTTGTGGGAGACACTGTTGTGGGAGACACTGTTGTGGGAGACACTGTTGTGGGAGACACTGTTGTGGGAGACACTGTTGTGGGAGACACTGTTGTGGGAGACACTGTTGTGGGAGACACTGTTGTGGGAGACACTGTTGTGGGAGACACTGTTGTGGGAGACACTGTTGTGGGAGACACTGTTGTGGGAGACACTGTTGTGGGAGACACTGTTGTGGGAGACACTGTTGTGGGTAAGTTTGAAGTGCTGCAGTAACTAGCAGTGTTGAAACTTTACGTTAACAACACAGCAAGCACGGCAACACAGCAAGCACGGCAACACAGCAAGCACGGCAACACAGCAAGCACGGCAACACAGCAAGCACGGCAACACAGCAAGCACGGCAACACAGCAAGCACGGCAACACAGCAAGCACGGCAACACAGCAAGCACGGCAACACAGCAAGCACGGCAACACAGCAAGCACGGCAACACAGCAAGCACGGCAACACAGCAAGCACGGCAACACAGCAAGCACGGCAACACAGCAAGCACGGCAACACAGCAAGCACGGCAACACAGCAAGCACGGCAACACAGCAAGCACGGCAACACAGCAAGCACGGCAACACAGCAAGCACGGCAACACAGCAAGCACGGCAACACAGCAAGCACGGCAACACAGCAAGCACGGCAACACAGCAAGCACGGCAACACAGCAAGCACGGCAACACAGCAAGCACGGCAACACAGCAAGCACGTCAACACAGCAAGCACGGCAACACAGCAAGCACGGCAACACAGCAAGCACGGCAACACAGCAAGCACGGCAACACAGCAAGCACGGCAACACAGCAAGCACGGCAGCACAGCAAGCACGGCAACACAGCAAGCACGGCAACACAGCAAGCACGGCAACACAGCAAGCACGGCAACACAGCAAGCACGGCAACACAGCAAGCACGGCAACACAGCAAGCACGGCAACACAGCAAGCACGTCAACACAGCAAGCACGGCAACACAGCAAGCACGTCAACACAGCAAGCACGGCAACACAGCAAGCACGGCAACACAGCAAGCACGGCAACACAGCAAGCACGGCAACACAGCAAGCACGGCAAATCAACACAACACAGCAAGCACGGCAACACAGCAAGCACGGCAACACAGCAAGCACGGCAACACAGCAAGCACGGCAACACAGCAAACACGGCAACACAGCAAGCACGGCAACACAGGAAGCACGGCAACACAGTAAGCACGGCAACACAGCAAGCACGGCAACACAGCAAGCACGGCAACACAGGAAGCACGGCAACACAGGAAGCACGGCAACACAGGAAGCACGGCAACACAGCAAGCACGGCAACACAGCAAGCACGGCAACACAGCAAGCACGGCAACACAGGAAGCACGGCAACACAGCAAGCACGGCAACACAGCAAGCACGGCAACACAGCAAGCACGGCAACACAGCAAGCACGGCAACACAGGAAGCACGGCAACACAGCAAGCACGGCAACACAGCAAGCACGGCAACACAGCAAGCACGGCAACACAGCAAGCACGGCAACACAGGAAGCACGGCAACACAGGAAGCACGGCAACACAGCAAGCACGTCAACACAGCAAGCACGGCAACACAACAAGCACGTCATCACAACAAGCACCTCAACACAGCAAGCACGTCAACACAGCAAGCACGTCAACACAGCAAGTACGTCAACACAGCAAGCACGTCAACAGAGCAAGCACGTCAACAGAGCAAGCACGTCAACAGAGCAAGCACGTCAACATAGCAAGCACGTCATCACAGCAAGCACGTCAACAGAGCAAGCACGTCAACATAGCAAGCACATCACAGCAAGCACGTCAACATAGCAAGCACATCATCACAGCAAGCACGCCAACACAGCAAACACGTCAACATAACAAGCACGTCAACACAGCAAGCACGTCAACACAGCAAGCAGCAAGCACATCAACATCAGCACACAGCAAGCACGTCAACAGAGCAAGCACATCAACATAGCAAGCACATCATCACAGCAAGGACGCCAACACAGCAAGCACGTCAACATAACAAGCACGTCAACACAGCAAGCACGTCAACATAGCAAGCACGTCAACACAGCAAGCACGTCAACACAGCAAGGACGTCAACAGAGCAAGCACATCAACATAGCAAGCACGTCATCACAGCAAGCACGTCAACAAAGCAAGCACGCCAACAAAGCAAGCACGTCAACACAGCAAGCACGTCAACACAGCAAGCACGTCAACAGAGCAAGCACATCAACATAGCAAGCACGTCATCACAGCAAGCACGTCAACAATGCAAGCACGTCAACACAGAAAGCACGTCAACACAGCAAGCACGTCAACACAGCAAGGACGTCAACATAGCAAGCCCGTCATCACAGCAAGCACGTCAACAAAACAAGCACGTCAACAAAGAAAGCACGTCAACACAGCAAGCACGTCAACACAGCAAGCACGTCAACACAGCAAGCACGTCAACAGAGCAAGCACATCAACAAAGCAAGCACGTCAACACAGCAAGCACGTCAACAGAGCAAGCACATCAACAAAGCAAGCACGTCAACAAAGCAAGCACGCCAACAAAGGAAGCACGCCAGCAAAGCAAGCACGTCAACACAGCAAGCACGTCAACACAGCAAGCACGTCAACACAGCAAGCACGTCACCGTGAAAGAACAACAAAGTATAACACAAAAACGGAGCAACAACACGCAACAATAGTTGAATAACTTACAAGTACAGTAATGTGGCATGCAAAGTCTACGTAACCTTTATTCGGCGCATTTACACACCGTCATTGAAAGGCTATATCCCCCAACTAGCGAACTAGGTACTAAAGGCTGATGATGGGGCCCCGTCGTTCAATCAGTACCCAGGTTCCAGCCAATGAGAAGATGGTTTTGGCAATGGCAGAGGTGTTGTGGGTACCACACACCTGTCTCCCCTTGTCTTTCCCATTCTAGAGCTGACTGAAGCACGGTATGCTCTCTAGTGGCTTCTGTTCTGCCTTGCTTACCGTGCAGTGCGCTAATACCTATTGTTGTACATGGTGTATATAGTGTAAATACTTCTGTTCTAAATTGGTGAAGGATAATACAAGTCAAAAGTTTTTCTGCTCTGTTCATTTTGCTCCCTTCACACCCTGGATAACAGGCCTTTGGGACTCCTGGGTTGTAATAAGTATAGTAACTTTCAATAACAGCTTACTAACACATACACAGACTTTCACTTGCCGAATAAGGCAAGTGAAAGTTTGTATATGCAATAATTTCGCAGAAATCATTCTGAACATAACGGAAAAAATGTATTTCATTCTGTTTGTTTATTATTAAATTATTGTAAACTTATCTAAAACATATTTAGTTAAATTAGGCTAAATCAAATTAAATTAAATTAAAGGTTAGGTAAGTTTTCTAAGATTCTTTTTGAACAAAGTTATTAATTTTTTTTCATTAACATAAATGAAAAAAATGTATCTTTAAACGTACAGAGAAAATAAAAGAAAGGATTTAATTTTAAATGAGGTCTTGTTAACTGACCAGTTTTACCCATTGGGATATTGGGATATTGGCAGTTTAGAGGGGTATCTTATATATCTTCATATATGCTTCTAAACTGTCGTATCTGAGCACCTCTGCAAAGACAGTGATAATGTGTGAGTGAGGAGAAAGTGCTGAATGCTGATGATAGTATTTTCTTTTTGGGGATTTTTTCCAGATTAGGATAACGTGGGTGGCACCAGCGAGATGCCACTGACGTGTTATTCCCGAGTAGCATTAACACCACCATTGCTACTGTCAGCGAGGCTGGAGTGGGAATAACACTACTGTGGCTACTGTCAGGGAGGCTGGAGTGGGAATAACACTACTGTGGCTACTGTCAGCGAGGCTGGAGTGGGAATAACACTACTGTGGCTACTGTCAGGGAGGCTGGAGTGGGAATAACACTACTGTGGCTACTGTCAGTGAGGCTGGAGTGGGAATAACACTATTGTGGCTACTGTCAGGGAGGCTGGAGTGGGAATAACACTACTGTGGCTACTGTCAGGGAGGCTGGAGTGGGAATAACACTATTGTGGCTACTGTCAGGGAGGCTGGAGTGGGACTGTGGCTACTGCGAGGCTGGAGTATTGTAACACCACCGTGCTACTGTCAGGGAGGCCACCGTGACTACTGTCAGGGAGGCTGGAGTGGGAATAGCACCACCGTGACTACTGTCTGGGAGGCTGGTTGACGCTTTTGAATCAAAATTACCAAATCATGAATTTAAAATAACAAATAATAATAATAATAATAATATTAAATTAAATTAAATTAAATTATAATATATTTGCGACCACTGTCAGCCTCAGAGTTATCTCTGAGTTACCAGACCTTGCCACGTGGAGGCCAGTGGTTCGTCTTTAAGGTTCCCCCCCCTCGCCTTCCCCAGGTTCATGTGTCCAGGAATCCATCCGTGGGCCCCCGGATGTCTCCCCTTCCTCACTTCCCTAAGGTCAGCATCGCCACTCTGTTTTCTCTCTGCCTTCCAGCCTCAGCCTTCCCCAGGTTCATGTATCCAGGAATCCATCCGTCCGTCTCCGGATGTTTCCCCTTCCTCACTTCCCTAAGGTCAACCTCACCAACCTGTATTCTTGCTTTCCCCAGGTTCATGTATCCAGGAATCCATCCGTCTACCGCCGGATATCTTCCCTTCCCCACTCACCCAAGGTCAGCCTCAACTGCATGTATTCTTGCCTTGCCCAGGTTCATGTATCCAGGAATCCATCCGTTCGCTCCCGGATGTCTCCCCTTCCCCACTTACCCAAGGTCGGCCTCAACAACAACCTTCCCCAAGTTCATGTATCCAGGAATCCATCCGTTCGCTTCCGGATGTCTTCCCTTACCCACTTACATAAGGTCGGCGGTGCCTTCCACGGAGTGTCTCCAGGAGTCCTCTTATGTCACCTCAGGTGGATTCCCTTCCCCACTTCCCCAAAGTCAGCGGTATTCTTGCTGTCCCCAGGATCATGTATCCAGGAATTCTTCCGTCTACCGCCGGATATCTTCCCTTCCCCACTTACCCAAGGTCAGCCTCAACTGCATGTATTCTTGCCTTTCTCAGGATCGTGTATCCAGGAGTCCATCCGCTCGCTTCCGGATGTCTCCCCTTCCCCAAGATCAGCCTCAACAATAACCTTACCCAAGTTCATGTATCCAGGAATAAATCCGTTCGCTCCCGGATGTCTTCCCTTACCCATTTCCCTAAGGTCGGCGATGCCTTACCCGGATCAGTGTCTCCAGGAGTCCACTTGTGTCACCTCAGGTGGACTCCCTTCCTTCACTTCCCCAAAGTCAGCGGTATTCTTGCTGTCCCCAGGATCATGTCTCCAGGAATCCTTCCGTCTACCGCCGGATATCTTCCCTTCCCCACTTACCCAAGGTCAGCCTCTACTGCATGTATTCATGCCTTCCCCAGGTTCATATATCCAGGAATCCTTCCGCTCGCTCCCGGATGTCTCCCCTTCCCCACTTACCCAAGATCAGCCTCAACAACAACCTTCCCCAAGTTCATGTATCCAGGAATCAATCCACTCGCTCCCGGATGTCTTCCCTTACCCATTTCCCTAAGGTCGGCGGTGCCTTCCCCGGATCAGTGTCTCCAGGAGTCCACTTGTGTCACCTGAGTGGACTCCCTTACCCACTTCCCCAGAGTTAGCAGTGCCTTCCCTGGATCAGTGTGTCCAGGAGTCCACTAGTGTCACCTCAGGTGGACTCCCTTCCCCACTTCCCCAAAGTCAGCGGTATTCTTGCTGTCCCCAGGATCATGTATCCAGGAATCCTTCCGTCTACCGCCGGATATCTTCCCTTCCCCACTTACCCAAGGTCAGCCTCAACTGCATGTATTCATGCCTTCCCCAGGTTCATGTATCCAGGAATCCATCCGCTCGCTCCCGGATGTCTCCCCTTCCCCACTTACCCAAGATCAGCCTCAACAACAACCTTCCCCAAGTTCATGTATCCAGGAATCAATCCGTTCGCTCCCGGATGTCTTCCCTTACCCATTTCCCTAAGGTCGGCGGTGCCTTCCCCGGATCAGTGTCTCCAGGAGTCCACTAGTGTCACCTCAGGTGGACTCCCTTCCACACTTCCCCAGAGTCAGCGTTGCCTTCCCCGGATCAGTGTCTCCAGGAGTCCACTAGTGTCACCTCAGGTGGACTCCCTTCCACACTTCCCCAGAGTCAGCGGTGCCTTCCCCGGATCAGTGTCTCCAGGAGTCCACTAGTGTCACCTCAGGTAGACTTCCTTCCACACTTCCCCAGAGTCAGCGGTTGCCACCTTCAGTGACCTCGCTGCATGGAAACTTGGTCTTGTCTAGCTGGTCTACGGTAGAGACTGTCCAGGTGGGTGGAATTACTGGAGGTGACACACACAGAAAACTGCGTCCAGTAATTACACCCACCAAGACAGCCTGGACCGCAGGTCAGCTAGACGCTACCAAGCGGCCTCACAGTTCCGCCACCTCGGAGAGGCTAATTAACATAAATTTTGGAAATACTTTTATGTTACACTATGAAAATATACGAAAAACAAGTTGTTTTTTACTTATTTAGCTGTTTAAAGTATTTGAGAGTGTTTTATTATTGCAGATGAATACCCAAATGTTGGTTAATTTGTCCACCACCATCATAACTATGTTAAATATTACTCTGTTTTCATTTTTGTTTATTTATCCGTCTTTTACATTTGGCACTGAAAGCCTAACAAGCGCAGAAATTGTTTGCATACACATATATAAGTATTTTCACAAATATTTATACGTTTAAACACATTCACCTTACTCATACATCATTATACATACAGGGAAACCCGTCTAGAACAATGAAATATGACAGGAAAACCGTCCAAAACAATGAAATATGACAGGAAAACCCGTCCAGAACAATGAAATATGAGAGGGAAACCTGTCCAGAACAATAAAATATGACAGGGAAACCCGTTCAGAAGAGTGAAATATGACAGGGAAATCCGTCCAGAACAATGAAACATGTCAGGGTAACACGTCCAGAACGATGAAGTACGACAGGAAAATCCGTCCAGAACGATAAAATATGACAGGGAAACCAGCCCAAACGAAGAAATTCGACAGGAAAACCCGTCTAGAACAGTGAAATATGGCAGGGAAACCCGTCCAGAACAATGAAATATGAGAGGGAAACCCGTCCAGAACAATGAAATATGACAGGGAAACCCGTCCTTAACAATGAAAGTTGACAAGGAAACCGGTCCAAACGACGAAATACGACAGAAAAACCCGTCCAGAACAATGAAATATGACAGGAAAACCCGTCCAGAACAATGAAATATGAGAGGGAAACCTGTCAAGAACAATGACATATGTCAGGGAAACCCGTACAGAAGGATGAAATTTGACAGGGAAACCCTTCTTGAACGATGAAATATGACAGTGAAACTCGTCCAGAACAATGAAATATGACAGGGAATCCTGTCCAGAACGATCAAATATGAGAGGGAAACCCGTCCAGAAGAATGAAATTTGACAGGGAAACCCTTCCTCAGCGATGAAATCGATGAAATATGACAGAGAAACCCTTCCTGAACGATGAAATATGACAGGGAAACCCTTACTGAACGATGAAATATGACAGGGAATCCTGTCCTGAACTATGAAATATGGTATGGAAACCCGTCCAGAACAATGAAATATGACTAGAAAACCCGTTCAGAACAATGAAATATGAGAGGAAAACCGTCCAAAACAATGAAATATGAGACGGGAACCCGTCGATTAAGATGAAATATGACAGGAAAACCCTTCCAGAACAATGAAATATGACAGGAAAACCCGTCAAGAACAATGAAATATGACAGGAAATCCCGCCCAGTACGATGAGATATGACAGGGAAATCCGTCCAAGACAATGAAATATGACAGGGAAACCGTTCCTGAACGATGAAATATGACAGGGAAACCCTTCCTGAACAATGAAATATGACAGGGAAACCCGTCCAGAACAATGAAAAATGAATAGAAAACCCGTCCAGAACAATGAAATCTGAGATGGGAACCCGTCGAGTACGATGAAATATGACAGAGAAACCCGTCCATAACAATGAAATATGACAGGAAAACCCGTCCAGAACAATGAAATAAGACATGGAAACCCGTCAAGAACGATGAAATACGACAAGAAAACCCGTCCTGAACGATGAAATATGACAGGAAAACCCGTCCAGAACGATGAAATATGGCAGGAAAACTCGTTCAGAACAATGAAATATGACAGGGAAACCCGTCCAGAACAATGAAATATGACAGGGAAACCCGCACAGAACGATGAAATATGAGAGGGAAATCCGTCCAGAACTATGAAATGTGACAGAAAAACCCGTCCAGAACAATGAAATATGAAAAGGAAACCCGTCAAAAACAATGAAATATAACAGGGAAACCCGTCCAGAACAATGAAATATGACAGGGAAACCCGTCCACAACAATGAAATATGACAGGGAAACCCGTCCAGAACAATGAAATATGACAGGGAATCACGTCCAGAACAATGAAATATGACAGGGAAACCCGTCCAGAACAACGAAATATGACAGGGAATCACGTGCAGAACAATGAAATATGACAGGGAAACCAGTCCAGAACAATGAAACATGACAGGGAATCACGTCCAGAACAATGAAATATGACAGCGAAACCCGTCCAGAACAATGAAATATGACTTGAAAACCCGTCCAGAACAACGAAATATGACAGGAAAACCGTCCAAAACAATGAAATATGAGACGGGAACCCGTCGATTGCGATGAAATATGACAAAGAAACCCGTCCAGAACAATGAAATATGACAGGGAATCCCGTCCAGAACAATGAGATATGAGAGGTAAACCCTTCCAAAACAATGAAATATGACAGGCAAACCCGTCCAGAACGATGAAATATGACTGTGGAACCCGTCCAGATCGATGAAATATGGTAGGGAAAACCCGTCAAGAACAATGAAATGTGACAGGGAAACCCGTCCAGAACAATGAATTATTAGAGGGAAACCCGTCCGGAACGACGAAATATGACAGGAAAACCCGTCAAGAACAATGAAATATGACAGGTAAACCCACCAAAAACAATGAAATATGACAGGAAAACCCGTCCAGAACGATGAAATATGACAGGTAAACCCGTCCACAACAATGAAATGTGACAGGTAAACCCGTCCAAAACAATGAAATATGTCAGGAAAACCCTTCCAGAACGATGAAATATGACAGGGAAACCCGTCCAGAACAATAAAATATGACATGGAAACCCGTCCAGAACAATGAAATATGACAGGGAAACCCGTCCAGAACAATGAAATATTAGAGGGAAACCTTTCCTGAACGATGAAATTTGACAGGGAAATTCGTACAGAACAATTAAAAATGAATAGAAAACCAGTCCAGAACGATGAAATATGGCAGGAAAACCTGTTCAGAACAATGAAATATGACAGCGAAACCCGTCCAGAACAATGAAATATGACAGGGAAACCCATCCAGAACGATGAAATGACAGGAAAACCCGTCCAGAAAAATGAAATATAACAGGGAAACCCGTCCAAAACAATGAAATATGACAGGGAAACTCGTCCAGAACGATGAAATATGACAGGGAAACCCGTCCAGAACAATGAAATATGACATTGAAACCCGTCCAGAACAATGAAATATGACTGTGGAACCCGTCCAGATCGATGAAATGTGAAATGGAAACCCGTCCAGAACAATGAAATATTACAGGGAAATCCGTCCAGAACTATGAAATATGACAAAGAAACCCGTCCAGAACAATGAAATATGACAGGGGAACCCGGCCAAAACGATGAAATATGACAGGGAAACCCGTCCAGAATAATGAAATATGAGAGCGAAACCCGTCCAGAACAAAGAAATATGACAGGGAACCCGTCCAGAACAATGAAATATGACAGGGAATCACGTCCAGAACAATGAAATATGACAGGGAAACCCGTCCAGAACAACGAAATATGACAGAGAATCACTTCCAGAACAATGAAATATGACAGGGAAACCCGTCCAGAACAATGAAAGATGACAGGGAATCACGTCCAGAACAATGAAATATGACAGCGAAACCCGTCCAGAACAATGAAACATGACTAGAAAACCCGTCCAGAACAATGAAATATGACAGGAAAAGCAGTCCAGAACGAAGAAATATGACAGGGAATCCCGTCCAGCACAATGAAATATGACAGGTAAACCCATCCAAAACAATGAAATATGACAGGGAAACCCGTCCAGAACGATGAAATACGACAGTGAAACCCGTCCAGAACAATGAAATATGACAGGGAAACCCGTCCAGAACAATGAAACATGACAGGAAAACACGTCCAGAACGATGAAATATGACAGGGAAACCCGTCCAGAACAATGAAATATGACAGGGAAACCCGTCCAGAACAATGAAATATGACAGGGAAACCCGTCCAGAACAATGAAATATGGCAGGGAAACCCGTCCAGAACAATGAAATATGGAAGGGAAACCGTACAGAACAATGAAATATGACAGGGAAACCGTACAGAACAATGAAATATGACAGAGAATCCCGTCCAGAACAATTAAAAATTAATAGAAAACCATTCCAGAACAATGAAATATGAAATGGAAACCCGTCCAGAACAATGAAATATGACAGGGAAACCCGTCCAGAACAATGAAATACGACAGTGAAACCCGTCCAAACGATGAAATACGACAGGAAAACCCCTCCAAAACAATGAAATATGAGCGGGAAACCCTTCCTGAACGATGAAATTTGATAGGGAATCCTGTCCTGAACAACGAAATACGACAGTGAAACACGTCCAAACGATGAAATACGACTCGAAAACCCGCCCAGAACGATGAAATATGACATGGAAACCCGTCCAAAACAATGAAATATGAAAGAGAAACCCGTCAAGAACAATGAATTATTACAGGGAAACATGTCCAGAAAAATGAAATATCCCGTCCAGAACAATGAAATATGACAGAGAAACCCGTCCAGAACAATGAAATATGAGAGAGAATCCCGTCCAGAACAATGAAATATGACAGAGAAACCCGTCCAGAACAATGAAATATGACAGGAAAACCCGTCCAGAACAATGAAATGTGACAGGAAAACCCGTCCAGAACGATGAAATATGACATGAAAACCCGTCAAGAACAATGAAATGTGACAGGGAAACCCGTCCAGAACAATGAAATATGACAGGAAAACCCGTCCAGAACAATGAAATATGACAGGAAAACCCGTCCAGAACAATGAAATATGAAAGGAAAACCCGTCCAGAACGATGAAATATGACAGGAAAACCCGTCCAGAACAATGAAATATGACAGGGAAACCCGTCCAGAACAATGAAATATGACAGGGAAACCCTTCCTGAACGATGAAATATGACAGGGAAACCCTTCCTGAACGATGAAATATGACATGGAAACCCGTCCAGAACAATGAAATATGACAGGGAAAACCCGTCCACAACAATGAAATTTGATAGTGAAACCCGTCCAGAACAATGAAAAATTACAGGGAAACCCTTCCTGAACGATGAAATTTGACAGGGAAACCCTTCCTGAACGCTGAAATATGACAGGGAAACCTGTCCAGAACAATGAAATATGACAGGGAATCCCGTCGAAAACAATGAAAAATGACTAGAAAACCCGTCCAGAACGATGAAATATGACAGGGAAACCCTTCCAGAAGAATGAAATATGACAAGGGAACCCGTCCAGAACGATGAAATATGACAGAAAAACCCGTCCAGAACAACGAAATATGACAGGGAAACCCGTCCAGAACTATGAAATATGACAGGGGAACCCGACCAGAGCGATGAAATATGACAGGGAATCACGTCCAGAACAATGAAATATGACAGAGAAACCCGTGCAGAACAATGAAATACGATAGGAAAACCCGTCCAGAACAATGAAATACGATAGGAAAACCCGTCCAGAACGATGAAATATGACAGGAAAACCCGTTCAGAACGTTGAAATACGACATGAAAACCCGTCCCGAGCGATGAACTATGACAGGGAAGCCCGTCCCGAGAGATGAAATACGACATGAAAACCCGTCCAGAAGGCTGAAATATGACAGGAAAGCCCGTCGAGAACAATGAAATATGACAGTAAACCCTGTCCAAACGATGAAATATGACAGGAACACCCGTTCAGAACAATGAAATATGACAGGGAAAACCCATAAAGAACAATGAAATGTGACAGGGAAGCCCTTCCTGAACGATGAAAAATGACAGGGAAACCCGTCCAGAACAATGAAATATGACAGGGAATCACGTCCAGAACAATGAAATGTGACAGGGAAACCCGTCCAGAACAATGAAATATGACAGGGAAACCCGTCCAGAACAATGAAATATGACAGGGAAACCCGTCCAGAACAATGAAATATGACAGGGAATCACGTCCAGAACAATGAAATATGACAGAGAAACCCGTCCAGAACAATGAAATACGATAGGAAAACCCGTCCAGAACAATGAAATACGATAGGAAAACCCCTCCAGAACGATGAAATATGACAGGAAAACCCGTTCAGAACAATGAAATATGACAGGGAAACCCGTTCAGAACAATGAAATATGACAGGGAAACCCGTTCAGAACAATGAAATATGACAGGGAAACCCGTCCAGAACGATGAAATATGACAGGGGAACCAGTCCAGAACAATGAAATATGACAGGGAAACCCGTCCAGAACAATGAAATATGACAGGGAAACCCGTCCAGAACAATGAAATATGACAGGGAAACTAATCCAGAACAATGAAATATGACAGGGAAAACCCGTCCTGAACGATGAAATATGACTTGGAAACCCTTCCAGAAAAGTGAAATATGACAGAGAAAACCCGTCCCGATCAATGAAATATGACAGGGAAACCCGTCAAGAAAAATGAAATATTACAGGGAAACCCTCCCATAACGATGAAATTTGACAGGGAAACCCTTCCTGAACAATGAAACATGACAGGGAAACCCGTACAGAACAATGAAATATGACAGGGAAACCCGTCCAGAACAATGAAATATGACAGGAAAACACGTCCAGAACAATGAAAAATGACAGGAAAACAGGTCAAGAACGATGAAATACGACAGGAAAACCCGTCCAGAACCATAAAATACGACAGGAAAACCGGTGCAGAACGATGAAATATGAGAGGAAAACCCGTCCAGAACAATGAAATATGACAGGTAAACCCGTCCAGAACAATGAAATATGACAGGGATTCCCTTCCTGAACGATGAAATATGAAAGGGAAACCCGTCCAGAGCAATGAAATATGACAGGAGAACCCGTCCTGGACAATGAAATATGACTAGAAAACCGTCCAAAACAATGAAATATGAGATGGGAACCCGTCGTTAAGGATGAAATATGACAAACAAACCCGTACAGAACAATGAAATATGACAGGAAAGCCCGTACAGAACAATGAAATATGACATAAAAACACGTCCAGAACAATGAAATATGACAGAAAAACCCGTCCAGAACAATGAAATATGACAGGGAAACCCGTCCAGAACAATGAAATATGACAGGGAAACCCGTCCAGAACAATGAAATATGACAGGGAAACCCGTCCAGAACGATGAAATATGACAGAGAAACCCGTCCAGAACAATGAAATATGACAGGAAAACCCGTCCAGAACAATGAAATATGACAGGAAAACAGGTCAAAAACGATGAAATACGACAGGAAAACCCGTCCAGAACGATGAAATATGTCCGAAAAATCCGACCAGAACAATGAAATATGACAGGGAAAACCGGCCCAGAACAATGAAATATTTGAGGGAAACCCGTACAGAACAATGAAATATGACAGGGAATCCCTTCCTGAACGATGAAATATGACAGGGAAACCCGTCCAGAGCAGTGAAATATGACAGGGAATCACGTCCAGGACAATGAAGTATGACAGGAGAACCCGTCCTGGACAATGAAATATGACTAGAAAACCGTCCAAAACAATGAAATATGAGATGGGAACCCGTCGTTAAGGATGAAATGTGACAGAGAAACCCGTCCAGAACAATGATATATGACAGGAAAACCCGTGCAGAACAATGAAATATGACAGAAAAACCCGACCAGAACAATGAAATATGACAGAAAAACCCGACCAGAACAATGAAATATGACAGAAAAACCCGACCAGAACGATGAAATATGACATGAAAACCCGTCCAGAACGATGAAATATGACAGGGAAACCCGGCCAGAACAATGAAATATGACAGGGAAACCCGGCCAGAACAATGAAATATGACAGGGGAACCCTTAAAGAACAATGAAATATTACAGGGAAACCGGTGCATAACAATGAAATATGAGAGGGAAGCCCTTCCTGAACGATGAAATATGACAGGGAAACCCGTCCAGAACAATGAAATATGACAGGGAAACCCGTTCAAAACAATGAAATATGACAGCGAAACCCGTCCAGAACAATGAAATATGACTTGAAAACCCGTCCAGAACAACGAAATATGACAGGAAAACCGTCCAAAACAATGAAATATGAGACGGGAACCCGTCGATTGCGATGAAATACGACAAAGAAACCCGTCCAGAACGACGAAATATGACAGGGAAACCCGTCCAGAACAATGAAATATGAATGGTAAACCCGTCCAAAACAATGAAATATGACAGTGAAACCCGTCCAGAACGATGAAATATGACAGGGAAACCCGTCCAGAACAATGAAATACGACAGTGAAACCCGTCCAAACGATGAAATACGACAGGAAAACCCGCCCAGAACGATGAAATATGACAGGGAAACCCGTCCAAAACAATGAAATATGACAGGGAAACCCGTCAAGAACAATGAATTATTACAGGGAAACCCTCCCTGAACGATGAAGTATGACAGGGAAACCCGTAAAGAACAATGAGATATGAGAGAGAATCCCGTCCAGAACAATGAAATATGACTAGAAAACCCCTTCCAGAACAATGAAATATGACAGGAAAACCCGTCAAAAACAATGAAATATGAAAGGGGAACCCGTTAAGAACGATGAAATACGACAGGAAAACCCGTCCAGAACGATGAAATATGACAGGAAAACACGTCCAGAACAATGAAATATGACAGGGAAACCCGTCCAGAACAATGAAATATGACAGGGAAACCCGTCCAGAACAATGAAATATGACAGGGGAGCCCGTCCAGAACGATGAAATATGACAGGGAAACCCGTCCAGAGTCCTACTGGGTCCTTTCTCTCCCTACTCCCTGAGCTTTATCAAACCTCGTCTTAAAACTATGTATGGTTTCCGTCTCTACTTCGTCACTTTCTAGGCTATTCCACTGCCAGACAACTCTGTGATAGAAGAAATACTTCCTAACATCCCTTTGGCTCATCTGAGTCTTCAACTTCCAATTGTGACCCCTTGTTTCTGTGTTTAATCTCTGGAACATCCTGTCTTTGTCCACCTTGTCTACTCCGAGCAGTATTTTACATGTCGTTATCATGTCTCCCTGGACCCTCCTGTCGTCCAGTGTCGTCAGGCCTTAACCTTTCATCGTAGGACTGTCCCCTTAGCTCTGGGACTAGTCTTGTTGCAAACATTTGCACTTTCTCTAATTTCTTGATGTGCTTGACCATGTGTGGATTCCAAACTGGTGCTGCATACTCCAGTATGAGCCTGACGTAAATGGTGTGCAGACTCCTCCACAGCCACCAACGCCATAGTACCGAGTACAGATGTAGTAGAGGAGCCCTCCTATGGGGTAGACTCTTCTGCAACCATCACAGTCATAGCCTCAAGTACAGATGTAGTTGGGGAGTCCCCTTCCAGGAAAAATGTTGGTGCCATGACAAAAGATGGTGCTGTCTCTGGTTTGGCTATGGAGAACTGTAATGCAGCTCTAGGGCCGGCACTGATTAGAAATACATCCAGCACGAATTGGACCCAGTCAAAAACAAAATGGTGCAAATTCGATGTTTGGGGCATCTGTAAACACGGAATATCAGGGAAAACGAATGGGGCATGCAACTTTGAGCACCCCAAAAAAATCCCGTGACCTCCTGTCTAGGGGAGTGTGTCGCTCTATCTCTTGCAAATACTTCCACCCTGAGATGTGTCAGTCTTCAGTCCTTGAAAAACAATGTTACAATACCAATTGCACTGCATACCATCTAAAAGGGACCAGGAGGCACACACCCCGTACAACACATCATAGTAGTTATGGTAGCTATGACAACACCCCAAGTGATTTTTTAGTGGTAGGAAACGAAGAATGAAATTTGAAAGAGATAACCAAAATAGTCCACCACCTTGGAGCCTCGTTAGACTGGAGGCACAGCCAGTGGCCCCTCCGGGCTCACAACTACTGACGCCAACAACAAAATCCCCCCAACAAACATGCAACACAACCTCACTTATATTTGCTAATATACAGGGCCTTAAGCCATCCACCAACAACAAAATACCTTTCATTACTGGACTTCTAGGGGAGTCAAATGCACTGTTTGCAGCCTTCACAGTGACCCACGCAAAACATTACTCTGACAGTGAAATATGGATACCTGGATACAACCTTTTCAGATGCGACAGAAAGAACAGGCAACAAGGGGGGGTTGGCCTGTATGTCAAAGAGTCGCTCATTTTCACAGAGATACTGAACACCACAAATGATGTAGTTGAAGTTCTGACAATAAAAATCGAGAACCAAAACATAGTCATTGTATTGTATACAAGCCACCGGATGCGCAACTTCCCAACAGTTCAAAGAACAACTGTCAAAAATTGACTGCTGTCTGTATAACTTTCCAGCCCCATCCCCAAACATCTTGCTGCTTGGTGACTTCAGTCTAAGACACTCAAAATGGAAGAATATAGCAAATAATGTTGTAGGAGAAATAATCCCTGGAGGTAGCACAGATAAAAGGTCACACACACAGGAGCTGCTGAATTTCAGCAACAAACACGCCCTAAGTCAGCAAATAGTAGAGCCAACAAGACTGGAGAACACACTGGACCTTATTTTCACAAATAATGAGGACCTGGTAAGGAATATAACAATATCAAAAACAACAAATTCTGATCACAATCTATTCAAAGTCCAGGCTTGCATGCATAGGAGTCCTGATCGGAAAGATGCATATAGTTATGACGGTACCTTTACCAAATTCAACTTCAGCAACAAGGACATCATCTGGGATCCAGTATGGGCCAATACAATAACACAGAAGACCAGTACAGTAACACAGAAGACCAGTGCAATAACATAGAAGACCAGTACGGTAACACAGAAGACCAGTGCAATAACATAGAAGACCAGTACGGTAACACAGAAGACCAGTACAATAACACAGAAGACCAGTACAGTAACACAGAAGACCAGTACAGTAACACAGAAGACCAGTACAGTAACACAGAAGACCAGTGCAATAACATAGAAGACCAGTACGGTAACACAGAAGACCAGTACAGTAACACAGAAGACCAGTACAGTAACACAGAAGACCAGTACAGTAACACAGAAGACCAGTACAGTAACACAGAAGACCCGTACAGTAACACAGAAGACCAGTACAGGAACACAGAAGACCAGTAAAATAACACAGAAGACCAGTACAATTACACAGAAGACCAGTACAGTAACACAGAAGAACAGTAAAGTAACACAGAAAACCAGTACAATAACACAGAAGACCAGTACAGTAACACAGAAGACCAGTACAGTAACAGAAAACCAATACAGTAACACAGAACAACAGTACAGTAACAGAAGAACAGTACAATAACACAGAAGACCAGTACAGTAACACAGAAGACCAGTACAATAACACAGAAACCAGTACAGTAACACAGAACAACAGTAAAGTAACACAGAAGACCAGTACAATAACACAGAAGACCTGAATAGTAACACAGAAGACCAGTACAGTAACACAGAAGACCAGTACAGTAACACAGAAGACCAGTACAATAACACAGTAGACCAGTACAGTAATACAGAAGAATAGTACAGTAATACAGAAGACCAGTACAGTAACACAGAAGACCAGTACAATAACACAGTAGACCAGTACAGCTACACAGAAGACCAGTGCAGTAATACAGAAGACCAGTACAATAACACAGAAGACCAGTACAATAACACAGAAGACCAGTACAATAACACAGAAGACCAGTACAGTAACATAGAAGACCAGTACAATAACACAGAAGATCAGTACACCACTACAGTAATACAGAAGACCAGTACACCACTACAGTAACACAGAAGACCAGTACAGTAACACAGAAGACCAGGACAGTAACACAGAAGACCAGTACAGTAACACAGAAGACCAGTACAGTAACACAGAAGACCAGTACAGTAACACAGAAGACCCGTACAGTAACACAGAAGACCAGTACAGGAACACAGAAGACCAGTAAAATAACACAGAAGACCAGTACAATTACACAGAAGACCAGTACAGTAACACAGAAGAACAGTAAAGTAACACAGAAAACCAGTACAATAACACAGAAGACCAGTACAGTAACACAGAAGACCAGTACAGTAACAGAAAACCAATACAGTAACACAGAACAACAGTACAGTAACACAGAACAGTACAGTAACAGAAGAACAGTACAATAACACAGAAGACCAGTACAGTAACACAGAAGACCAGTACAATAACACAGAAACCAGTACAGTAACACAGAACAACAGTAAAGTAACACAGAAGACCAGTACAATAACACAGAAGACCTGAATAGTAACACAGAAGACCAGTACAATAACACAGTAGACCAGTACAGTAATACAGAAGAATAGTACAGTAATACAGAAGACCAGTACAGTAACACAGAAGACCAGTACAATAACACAGTAGACCAGTACAGCAACACAGAAGACCAGTACAGTAATACAGAAGACCAGTACAATAACACAGAAGACCAGTACAATAACACAGAAGACCAGTACAATAACACAGAAGACCAGTACAGTAACATAGAAGACCAGTACAATAACACAGAAGATCAGTACACCACTACAGTAACACAGAAGACCAGTACACCACTACAGTAACACAGAAGACCAGTACAGTAACACAGAAGACCAGGACAGTAACACAGAAGACCAGTACAGTAACACAGAAGACCAGTACAGTAACACAGAAGACCAGTACAGTAACACAGAAGACCAGTACAGTAACACACAAGACCAGTACAGTAACACAGAAGACCAGTACAGTAACAGAGAAGACCAGTACAGTAACAGAGAAGTCCAGTCCAAGATCACAGAAGACCAGTAAAATAACACAGAAGACCAGTACAGTAACACAGAAGACCCGTACAGTAACACAGAAGAACAGTACAGTAACACAGAAGAACAGTACAGTAACACAGAAGAACAGTACAGTAACACAGAAGAACAGTACAGTAACACAGAAGACCAGTACAGTAACACAGAAGAACAGTACAGTAACACAGAAGAACAGTACAGTAACACAGAAGAACAGTACAGTAACACAGAAGATCAGTACAGCAACACAGAACAGTAGAGTAACACAAATGACCAGTAAAGTAACACAGAATAACATAGAAGAACAGTAATGTAGAGGACAATTTTCTGGAATAGCGCACCGACTGAAATGTTTCTAATTGTTTCAGTGTTAACTCTGGTGATTAATTAAACAATTTGAACAGTACTACTCTTTGTATTTTATTTATGTTAACTCCGGGAATGAACACAAATAAGACCACTACTGTGACTACTGAGAGGCTGGAGTGGGAATAACACCACCGTGACTACTGTCAGGGAGGCTGGAGTGGGAATAACACCACCGTGGCTACTGTTAGGGAGGCTGGAGTGGGAATAACACCACCGTGGCTACTGTCAGGGAGGCTGGAGTGGGAATAACACTACCGTGGCTACTGTCAGGGAGGCTGGAGTGGGAATAACACTACCGCGGCTACTGTCAGGAAGGCTGGAGTGGGAATAACACCACTCTTTTGAATCCAAATCATTAATTATTAGTAACAGTTAATAATAAAATTATTATAATTATTATTAGCGACCACTGTCAGCCTCAGAGTTATCTCTGAGTTACCAGACCTTGCCACGTGGAGGCCAGTTGTTCGTCTTTAAGGTCCACCCCCATCCCTTGCCTTCCCCAGGTTCATATGTCCAGGAATCCATCCGTGGGCCCCCGGATGTCTCCCCTTCCTCACTTCCCTAAGGTCAGCCTCGCCTCTCTCTCTCTCTCTCTCTCTCTCTCTCTCTCTCTCTCTCTCTCTCTCTCTCTCTCTCTCTCTGCCTTCCAGCCTCAGCCTTCCCCAGGTTCATGTATCCAGGAATTCATCCGTCCGCCGCCGGATGTTTCCCCTTCCTCACTTTCCCAAGGCCAGCCTCACCAACCTGTATTCTTGCTGTCCCCAGGTTCATGTATCCAGGAATCCATCCGTTCGCTCCCGGATGTCTTCCCTTCCCCACGTCCCCAATTTCAGCCTCAACAACAACCTTCCCCAAGTTCATGTATCCAGGAATCCATCCGTTCGCTCCCGGATGTCTTCCCTTCCCCACTTACCTAAGGTCAGCGAGTTAGGTCAGTGCCTTCCCCGGTTCAGTGTCTCCAGGAGTCCGCTTGGTGTCACCTCAGGTGAACTCCCTTCCCCACTTCCCCAAAGTCAGCGGTATTCTTGCCTTACCCAGGTTTATGTATCCAGGAATCCACCCGTCTACCGCCGGATTTCTTCCCTTACCCACTTCCCCAAGGTCAGCCTCAACTGCATGTATTCATGCTCTCCCTAGGTTCATGTATCCAGGAATCCATCCGTTCGCTCCCGGATGTCTTCCCTTCCCCACTTGCCCAAGGTCAGCCTCAACAACAACCATCCCCAAGTTCATGTATCCAGGAATCCATCCGTTCGCTCCCGAATGTCTTCCCTTCCTCACTTACCTAAGGTCAGCAGTGCCTTCCCCGGAAGTGCCTTCTCCAGAAGTTCACTTGTGTGACCTCAGGTGGACTCCCTTCCCCACTTCCTCAGAGTCAGCGGTGCCTTCCCCGGATCAGTGTCTCCTGGAGTCCACTTGTATCACCTCAGGTGGACTCCCTTCCCCACTTCCCCAGAGTCAGCGGTTGCCACCCCCAGTGACCTTGCTGGATGGAAACTTGGTCTTGTCTAGCTGGTCTACGGTAGAGACTGTCCAGGTGGGTGGAATTACTGGAGGTGACACACACAGAAAACTGCGTCCAGTAATTACACTCACCAAGACAGCCGCGACCGTTCACCAACTAGACGCCACCAAGCTGTCACACAGTCCGGCCACCAAGGACTGGCTAATTAATTATAAATTTGGAATTCCTTTTATGTTACACTATGAAGTTATTCTGAGTACAAGATTTTTTTTAATAATGTAGCAGTTTAAAAGTATTTGTGAGTGTTTTATTTTATATAGATGAATTTGTCTACTTCCATCAAACTGTATTAAATATTACACTGTCTTCATTTTTATTTATTAATTCATCTGTCGCATTTGATATTGGAAAGTTAATAAGCGCACAAACATACACATATATAAAAGTATCTTCATATAAACGAACCATGCCATACACACACATGTGAGAGAGAGACAGACAGAGAGACAGAGACAGAGACAGACAGACAGAGACAGAGAGAGACAGACAGACAGAGCCGAGAGAGAGTGTGTGTTTGTGTCCGAGTGTGTGTGTGTGTGTGTGTGTGTGTGTGTGTGTGTGTGTGTGTGTGTGTGTGTGTGTGTGAGTACAGAGTTTTAACATGGTATGCTAATAAAGCTGTGTTTACAGTGGCACCTGGTCTACATGATGGTTTGCTTTATACATATATTGTCTTTTGACCAAAGTACAGTGACATCACACGTCTTTAAGATCACAAGTGACATCACACAACATTATCTAGGACCCAGTTTTTTGTGTAAATATTTACCGTCTTTGTTGCATATTATAGTTTAATTCAACACTATAGCTATCAAAACATTACCTACTAACAACTCTCATATATACTTTGCAAACCTATAAATGCACCTAAGTGCTGCTGTCCTTTATGTAAGTGTTGTATCAGTGTTTACACATGATCCACATATTTCCTTCCCTTTCTTAATTCACACTCTTCTTTGTTACTCATATTTTATCTTTCCCATTAACAGTCTTATTCCATTATAATTATTACATATTTAAAAAAAATTCAATTTTCTTCTTTTATAAACATTATGAACAAAATCATGAATTATATCAGTACTTTATTCCAACTGCGTCACACACTTCAACCTCAATTAAGCCATTCTAAATTTCCCAGTTTTAACCTTATTGCATCATTTCTTTCATACTGACAGCTGTACCACCGAACTGTGTTCGTCTTTATTGTGAATTATTTTGTAGATCATACAAACTTTCTTCTGATGTTTACTTTTCACTTTGGTCTACACATACACATCACTACAAACACCATGCTACCAACACATATATACATATATGTGTACACATTCTCATAAGCATAACTGCACTCTCCCACACGATAGTTTAAATTATACAATACTGTATAAATAGTGTAAAAGAAATAGGAAAATTCTTCAATATATAATTTCAATTTTCTTGAAAAAAGAGAATGAGGGTTCCAATATTCTGAGGAAATAATTTGGAAAAAGACGTAAATGCATGTATGTGAAAAAAGTAACAAACTTGAGAGACTTATGATTAAGACAAAGATATTCTTATAAATCATTTTAATAAGCACTTTGTTTAAGTAGAATTAATTATTAAATAAGTCTATCAGTTTTCTCATATACACTTCTTTCCCTTCTTCATTATTGACGTGAAAAATATTCACTACCACAGATGCAAAACAAAAACTTTTGGTGATGAAAATAAAGACTTGGATGATTCGATTTTTTGACAATAAGAATTTTGGTGGCGGCTGCCACAACCTGGCCAGTACGACTGTGTTAATGTCTCCCTTACTGTTATGTACTGTGATATATGGTTGTTAACATATATTACGACCTGGTCGTAATGGGAATTGGAGCAAACAAACTCAGAAATAGACAATAATGTATATTTGCCTTCACCCACTATATACAGGTATGTACAATATATAATTGAGGGGTGGATAGTGAGAGGGTTATAATATTGAGACAAGGGGAAATGAGGGTGGATAGTGAAAATTGTGACATGAGAAGTGACGTTGGTGTTGTATGTTGTTGGGAGTTATGAATGGAAAATGGAAGTTATAGAATATTGTGGGTTATGAGTGACAAATGTGAGTGGATATTCGAGTTGGTAATGTAGGTTGAGATAATTGTGTTATCTGTTGTGAGTTGTATTACTGAGACAAGTGAAAATTGAGGGTGGATAGTGAGAGTGTTATAATATTAAGCCAAGTAAAAATGCAGGTGGATAGTGAAAAAATTGTGACTTGTGAAGTGCAGGAGCTTCATGAGGTGTTACTTGTTATGTGTTATGAGTTGTGGGTATAGTGCTCCACCATGATTATAATAATAATAATAATAATAATAATAATAATAATAATAATAATAATAATAATAATAATAATGGCATTATGTGTAAATTTTAATTAAAATGAAGGAAGAGCGTGAACATTTTAAAGAAAATATAGAGGTGATAGTGATATTGGTTGAATAGAGGTGATGACTGACTAGTGATGGTGGTGGGATCGATATGGGTCAATACATGTCCTAAGACGCTTCCTTGGGATGACCTGAGATCTTATCTGAGGTCATAAATGTACCTCACAATCACAGGCATCCCTCACCAGGCAAATAAAGTTTAAATGAACTCATTTGAGCAGTAGACGTTTAGAGATGAGGAGAGTTGATGTAGACATTGCTGGTAAATGTGTTATAATCCAGTAGAATTATATCTGAGGGTGTATTGAAATCTCCATGTTGTGACTTGTTGTGACCTGTTGAGGGGTTGTACAACGTGATGCAATAGTGTATGTGTGTTGTGAAGTGGATAGTGGTGTGATGGTTGAGTCTGTGTGTGTGTGTGTGTGTGTGTGTGTGTGTGTGTGTGTGTGTGTATGTGTGTGTGTGTGAGGTTAGGTTAGGTTAGGTCACAGGCCAACCTCACCAACCAGTGTAAATTGTCAGTCTTGTCTTGACAGGTGCGATATTGGAGGAAAGACTTCTGGCACTGTTTCGATCTCAGGTGTTCTTTCTGGCGCCAGTAAGGAGCCGTTAGAGAGATTATCGAAATCTACCATTGTGTTGTGACCTGTTGAAGGTTGTACAACGTGGTACAATAGTGTGGGGGATAGGGCATGCAGGGAGGACGATATAAATCTCTAGGAAGCAGCTAGAGAGGCAGAGTTGTGGGAGCTATGGACAGTTGTGTGTGTAGTGGGACTCAGTTGGTTGTTGATCACACTACTTGGTGCAGTATGGGTATTACTAGTTGTATTACTTCTGACATGCATTACCATTGAGAGAAATGACACATAGGTGTTTACCAACTGTGTTTAACATTTGAGGCATATAGGTGTTTACCACAGAGAGAAAAATTTTAAGGGTAACTCTAGAATTTGTGACTCAGGAACTGGAGTCTCCAATACTTAAAAAATTTGACCCTGGAGTTGGAGCTCGATCTTAGGGAAATTACCTTCCCTCCCTGCGAAAAAATTTGAAAACCCCCCAAAATTCGAAAAATCGAGGTAAAAGTTGATCGAAGGAGATGGAGCAGGTTTGGAAGTGAGGGAAAACTTTTTTATTCGATGATAATACTTGATCCGAGGAATTGGAGACTGCAAAAAGTGGAAAATTTTTTGCAACATTCTCTATAAAAAATGAAAAAAAGATGGCAACACCTCCGGAAAAATTTGGAAAAGTTGGCAACACTGGAGAAACAAATTAAATTTTGCAACACTGGAAAATCAAATTAAATTTTGCAACATTCTGGGAAAAAAATGAAAAATGTTTGCAACACTTCTGGAAAAATAAATGGAAGAAAAGATGTCAACACTCCCGGGCTCAGCTGGGGTGCGCCGCGGGGGGCGCCGTGGGGGGCGCCGCGGGGGGCGGAGCGAAAGAAAAAAGAAAAAAAAAGACTTGGGGGGAAGGGGTGGTACCGCGGCGGGGGGGGGGGCGTGGCGGCACTTCGATGAGTCACTATGGGATAAAAAACCCTACGCCAAGGAAATCAACAAATTATGGAATATGATGTACATACCCAAACATCAGAAAGTCCTCCAACATGTTATGTAATAATGACTGCAGGAACTTTCTCACCAGAAAATGTTACGACCTACGTTGCTCAAAATTCCATGTAAATAGAAAGCAGTGCCAAAAAATTTGCATCAACGAAAAGTATACAAGGTAACCAGAGTATTTTTAAAGGAGATTGAGAAGTATTAAAGAAAACACAGGACAAACAATTAAGGGCAACAGGAAGTACAGAGATAAATAACAGTGGAACACAAGGGACCAGTTTCTCAACACCAGGATAAAACATAAGCTGCCACAACACACATTACACAAGCTGCCAAACAGTACCAGATGGTACACAAGCTGCCACTCTACCAGATGGTACACAAGCTGCCACTCTACCAGATGGATACCAGATGGTACACAAGCTGCCACTCTACCAGATGGTACACAAGCTGCCACTCTACCAGATGGTACACAAGCTGCCACTCTACCAGATGGTACACAAGCTGCCACTCTACCAGATGGTACACAAGCTGCCACTCTACCAGATGGTACACAAGCTGCCACTCTACCAGATGGTACACAAGCTGCCACTCTACCAGATGGTACACAAGCTGCCACTCTACCAGATGGTACACAAGCTGCCACTCTACCAGATGGTACACAAGCTGCCACTCTACCAGATGGTACACAAGCTGCCACTCTACCAGATGGTACACAAGCTGCCACTCTACCAGATGGTACACAAGCTGCCACTCTACCAGATGGTACACAAGCTGCCACTCTACCAGATGGTACACAAGCTGCCACTCTACCAGATGGTACACAAGCTGCCACTCTACCAGATGGTACACAAGCTGCCACTCTACCAGATGGTGCTCTACCACACCAACTAAATGCTCAATTATCTATTATCAATTATCCTCAATTTTTTTTTGCTACCATTTAGGGTTTAAAAGTAAACAAAGATATCAAGATAAAATACAAGGGTGACACTCCAACCATAACAACCTGAATGTCTGGAGTGATTACAGAAACACATACAAAAAAAATATATTACTGGCAGTGAGAAATGGATGCAAAAAAAACAATATGTAAATAGATTTGATGAGGTAAATAATTTAAGATAAATAAGACAATATGTAAAAGACTCATTTTGGTCTGCAGAACTGTTGAGATCATTAAATAATGTAGTAGAAGTAATAGTTATAATAGTGAATAAGGATCTGGTAATTTTCCATACATAATAATCACCGTCAGCAACGACAGAAAGATTCAGAGAACAGACAAGTGTTGATTATTTTGTTCTCTATCATCCCTAAGTTACACCACATTTGTTGGGTTATATTCAATCTATTAACATATTCTCATCATGAATTTTTAAATATTTTCTCTCCTTAAAAATTCTGCATGTTTTTATGTATGTTTTATTACCGTTTATTCTTTCTAGTAAAATATTTATATAGATTAGATAGGTGGCAAGAACACAGACTTGTGGTACCCCATTAGTTATATTTCAACATGAAAGAGCTCTTCATCAGGTTATATATACAGATGTAGTTCTCTCTCTCTCTCTCCCTCTAACTTTTTTTGGGTCATATAATGCTTTTTAAACAGGGTGCCGTGGCACCCTGGTGTGCCACTGATAGTGCCCAGACGTGCCGCAAGATTGTTAGTAATGTGCGAAATCTGAGACATTGTTAGAAATGTAAGAATGTGGGAAATCTGAGACACTGTTAGTGATGTTAGAATGTGGGAAGTCTGAGACATTGTTAGTGATGTAAGAATGTGGGAAGTCTGAGACATTGTTAGTGATGCAAGAATGTGGGAAGTATGAGCCATTGTTAGTGATGTAAGAATGTGGGAAGTCTGAGACACTGTGATGTAAGAATGTGGGAAGTCTGAGACATTGTTAGTGAAGTAAGAATGTGCGAAGTCTGGGACATTGTTAGTGATGTAAGAATGAGGGAAGTCTGAGACATTTCTGGATCAGACAATGAGTAAAATTTCACGAATTATCTTAAGAAAAGTAAAGAGTAGCCATAAATAATATAGATGTCTGACTCACTTATCACAACATCACTTCTCTCACGTCCTCTATATTGACAGGGAAAACATTCACCATCACCCAGACCAAATAAAAACTTTCTGGGACGAATATACAAGTAAAATGCATCATCTCGGGAGACGCCATCTCTTGGCAAAAGAAAATTTTATTGATGCTCCTCCCTTTGCTGATGTCTCTAATATTCCTTTATATTGTCAAGTAAACCATACCACGGGCGGGGATAGAACCCGCGATCAGAGAGTCTCAAAACTCCAGACCGTCGCGTTAGCCACTGGACCAGCTAGCCACAATAAGATTCGTCCAACTAGGTATATTTCTACACCATTAGAAGGTTAGCATAGGCACCCCTATGACCACAAATGCAAGTTTTTACAGACGAATCTCCAGCTAGCGTGGCCGTGACGAACTCTAGCTCAAGTCCCCTCAAAGCCGTCAACATGACTCACGAAATCGTAATGACACGGGGATAGATCGCGAGTTCTATCCCCACCCGTGGTATGGCTTGTTTGCCATCGTGTCATTACGATTTCGTGAGTCATATTGTCAAGTACTATGATGTATGAATCGTAGTATATTTTACACCATGAATGTTGTGGAACACTTTATTATGGTTACATTAATCTCAATGTTTCAGTTATACCTGATGATAATATCTGGCTGAACTGACGCCTGACACACCATTGTGCAATTTTAAGTAATTTAATAAATGATAACTAAATTAAATCTCAGTGTTTGAATCTTGCTTAAAAGTTGAATTAATTTATTTTGACTCGATGGAAAATCGTAGACAGATTCTGAGGGGTGGTATGCCCTCCAGGATGTTGTGAGAGGCATGACCTCCAGGATGTTGTGAGTGGCATGCCCTCCAGGATGTTGTGAGAGGCATGACCTCCAGGATGTTGTGAGTGGCATGCCCTCCAGGATGTTGTGAGTGGCATGCCCTCCAGGATGTTGTTAGTGGCATGACCTCCAGGATGTTGTGAGTCGCATAATGATAGAGTGAAGTTAACTCCGAAACTAGTTGTGAATAATTGATGTTTCATTAAATAAAAAATAAATTATAAATAAATAAATAAATGTATGTATATACATTTATTTACCATTATCTGAAAAATTTCTGTAATGTGCTGTATAGTGCATCACACTCTCAGTTATAAGAATGATTCAGTAAGGGAAGAAAGTTTAAGAGAGAAGTTCCCCAAACACTATATTTCCTCAAGAGAGGAACTTAACTTTTCAAGAGCGACCAATCCACGGAGCACTGTCCATATATGATATTAGAACACAATGTTTAATATCAGTATATACATAAAGATATAATTATAGGACAGGACACACAAAAATTTCTGCCCCATAATTATAACTTCCTGGACTCGCTGGAAACGTAGAGCAGCCAGACAAGAAGTATTCGTGTAGCCAGACTACCATGGAGAGGCCATTCATTTTAAATTTGATTCTACTATTTATGTTTGATAGTTATTTATTTCTTACTGTGGGATTTTCCTCATAATACTATATATATATATATATATATATATATATATATATATATATATATATATATATATATATATATATATATATATATATATATATATATATATATATGCATGCTATGTATATTTTCTGTTACTCTGTGTAACAGTGTGTTTGTGTGTATGTCTCATGTTACTGTGTATAGTGTTATGGTTGTTTATATCTGGTGTTACACAACATTAACAATACTAGTAACACTGTCTCCCTCTACACACTGTCATTGCCTTTTTAAATCTATAAACACAAGAGACTGAGACTTTTCTTGTGCCATTGTATTCATGTTTGTTTTTTTCTGTAAATGTATTCTGTTTATTAATAAATGTTCACATAGAATATAAAATATATAGGGGGTGGTAGGAGAAGAAAATATTCAAACAGCTCCGGGGAGAACCTTGAGTTTTCCCTGAGGTACGTTTATTGTCTTCTCTGAGGATGAGGGTCTCCATTCCAGCTATAGAGGTGGTACTTCCTATATATATATATATATATATATATATATATATATATATATATATATATATATATATATATATATATATATATATATATATATATATATATTATGTAGTAGGGTTGGTAGACAGCAACCACCCAGGGAGGTACTACCGTCCTGCCAGATGAGTGTGAAAAATAAGCCTGTAATTGTTTTGCATAATGGTAGGATTGCTGGTGTCTTTTTCTGTCTCATAAACATGCAAGGTTGCAGGTATCTCTTGCTACTTCTACTTACACTTAGGTCACATTACACATGCATGTACAAGCACATACTAGCCCCTCTGGGTTTTCTTCTATTTTCTAACTAGTTCTTGTTTATTTCTGATTATCTCCATGAGGAAGTGGAACGGAATTCTTCCTTCGCAAGCTGTGAGTGTGGTAGGAGGCGACTACATGTAGATGTCGGGAGGAATGGGTTAGTAACCCCTTCTCCTGTATAAATTACTAAAGAGAAGAAAAAGAAGAACTTTACAAAATTGGGAAGTTTGAATATGCGTGGATGTAGAGCAGACGGTAAGGAAGAAGTGATTGCAAAGGTTATGAATGAAAGGAAGTTGAATGTCCTGGCCCTAAGCGAAACAAAGCTGAAAGGGGTAGGGGAGTTTCAGTGGGGAGAAGTGAATGGAATTAAGTCAGGAGTGTATGAGAGGGTTAGAGCTAAGGAACGTGTAGCAATAATTTGAAAGGATCAGTTATGGAGAGAGACGAGGGAATATAAATGTATAAATTCAAGGATTATGTGGATTAAAATGAGAAGTGGGTCATAATAAGTGTATGCACCTGGAGAAGAGAGGAGTGTAGAGGAATGAGAGAGATTTTGGGAGATGTGTAGGAACTTTTGAGCGAAGTGAAATAGTAATTGTGGTAAGGGACCTAAATGCTATAGTAGGAGAAGCATTTATAGCGGGTGTGGTAGATAAGTTTGGGGTGCCGGGTGTAAATGATAATGGGGAGCATTTGGTTGACTTTGTATAGAAAGGGGTTTGGTTATGCGTAACACACATTTTAAGAAAGAGAGAATAAATAAGTATACAAGATAAGATGTTGGGCGAAATGACAGTAGTTTCTTGGTAGATAAAAGATTGGTGAGTAGACTTCAGGATGCACATGTTTATAGAGGTACCACAGATATATCAGATCACTTTTTAGTTATAGCTACAGTGAGATACAAGGAAAATGGAAGCAGCAAGTAAGGGAGAAGTGTAGGTTTATAAACTAAAGGAGGAGGCAGTTAAGGTAAGATATAAACTGTTGGAGGAGAGATGGGCTAGTGAGAATAAAGGCAATGGGGCAGAAGATGTATGGTGTAAGTTTAAGAATATAGTGATAGAGTGTTCAGCAGAAATTTGTGGTTACAGGAAAGTGGGTGCGGGAGAGAAGAACAGTGATTGGTTGAATGAGGATGTAAAGAGAGTAGTAAGAGAGAAAAGGTTAGCATATGAGATGCTTTTACAAAGCAAAAGTGAAGAGAAAAAGTGAGGTTAAAAGAGTGGTGAAGCATTGTAAAAAGAGACAAAATGAGAGAGTGGATGAGATGTTATCAACAAATTTTGTTGAAAATAAGTAAAAGTTTTGGAGTGAGATTAATAAGTTGAGAAAGCCCAGCGAATGAATGGATTTTTATTTAAAAACAGGAGAGGAGAGTTACTAAATGGAGAGTTAGAGGTATCGGGAAGATGGATAGAATATTTTGAGGAATTGTTAAATGTTGATGAAGATAGGGAAGCTGTGATTTCATGTATGGGGCAAGGAGGAATAACATCTTATTGGAGTTAGGAAGAACTAGTTGTGAGTGTGGGGGAAGTGCATGGGGCAGTAAGTAGAATGAAAGGCGGTAAAGCAGCTGGGATTGATGGAATAAAGATAGAAATGTTAAAAGCAGGCGGGGATATAGTTTAGGAGTGGTTAGTGCTTTTATTTAATAAATGTATGGAAGAGAGTAAGGCACCTAGGGATTGGCAGAGAACATGCATAGTTTCTTTGTATAAAGGCAAAGGGGACAAAAGAGAGTGTAAAAATTATAGGGGAATAAGTCTGTTGAGAATACCTGGTAAAGTGTATGGTAGAGGTATTATTGATAGAATTATGAGCAAGACAGCAGATGAACAAGGCGATTCAGGAAAGGTAGGGGGTGTATAGACTAAGTGTTTGCAGTGAAACACATAGGTGAACAGTATTTAGATAAGGGTAAAGAGGTTTTTGTGGCATTTATGATTTGGAATAGGCATATGATAGGGTGGATAGGGGGGCAATGTGGCAGATGTTGCAGATGTAAGGAATAGGTGGTAGGTTACCGAAAGCGGTGAAAAGTTTTTACGAGGATAGTGAGGCTCAGGTTAGAGTATGTAGGCGAGAGGGGGATTATTTCCCAGTAAAAGTAGTCCTTAGACAGTGTTGTGTGATGACACCATGGTTGTTCAACATATTTATAAATGGAGTAGTAAGAGAAGTGAGGAAACGTTTCCTCAATAAAGATACCCAAGAGTTGCACATGTGTCTAATTTATCAACGTGTCGGTTCTCTGAACCATTCATCTACAATCCTGTCAGACACTGCAACTTCTTGGGATCTTAATACTTGGGAATTCTTCGCTTGCCTAACCCTTGGGCACGACCTACTTCCACATTGGAAAAATGTAACACAACCTACGACTGCTGCACCTCTTCTGCCTACGGTTTATAAGCTCCTTCTCCGCACATATGCCGTATTCTATTCAACATTGATGGACTGACCACATCGACTCAAGGCTGAGGGACGGATTACCTCATTCTCCTCCTGTTCTTCAAGATTCTTTGTATGGACTGATGAAGCCACTGTGTGGCGAAACGTTTCCTCAGTGAAGATACCCAAGAGTTGCATATGTGTCTAATTTATCAACATGTCGGTTCTCTGAACTATTCATCTACAATTATATTCCTGTGGACCATGGACTTTCCTGATATAAATTTCTCAACTTTTTGAAAATCAATTGGATGGTTAAAATCTCTCACATGAATAGATAGAGCATTGGAATCTTGTCCAATTCCAATGCTATATTTACGTTGTTTTAATCTTAGTTCGAGACTTTTACCAGTTTGACCATAATAAACTTTATCGCAAATTTTACAAGGAATCTTATAGACACATCCGTCAGTATTTTGGGGGGAATTCTTTATCAAAAGCTTTTTTACTGTATCAAGATTTTTAAACACAACTTTGATATTAAAAGTCTTAAGAAGAGAAGGCATATCAACCAAATTTTCATGGTAAGGTTGGTTGTCCCTTTTTGGATTGTAAAAATTACTTCTAGTAATTTTAAAAGATTTATCAATTACGTTTCTTGGGTATTTCAGATCATTAGCTGTTTCATAAATTTTGAATATTTCTTCATCTATGAACTTTGGACTGCAAATACACAAAGCTCTCAAAAACATTGATGAGAAAACAGACAGTTTAGCTGTATCTTGATGTGAAGAGTGATAGTGGACATAGGAACACTTATTTGTAGGTTTTCTATAAATTTTCAATTTGAATTCATTATTTCCCTTAATAATTAAAACATCGAGAAAAGGCGATGAGTTATTTTCCTCAAATTCCACAGTAAAGTTTATAGAATGGGCTAAGCTATTTAATTTAACAAGAAAATGGTTTTTATCTACATTCTTAGGTATAAGACACAAAATATCATCAACATATCTGAACCATTTAGCTCTATGAGGGAGCAGTCTTGCAGTCTTGTTTCAAAAAAATCCATATATAGGTTACTAAGAACAGGTGAAAGAGGATTTTCCATTGCCATAGGTTCAGTTTCATATAAATTATCTAAATGGCTTGTCGACAATTTGAGCCCAATTGTTGGAAAAAATTCTAACTTTAATGTTAAAAACAACATAGATTTATAATGGTATAAAATATCGACAGGTTGTTAGGTAAGTCACATATGCAACAGTTAGGTATCTTTATTTTGAAACGTTTCGCCTACACAGTAGGCTTCATCAGTCGAGTACAGAAAGTTGATAGAAGCAGAAAAGACGTGAAGATGATGTAATCAGTCCATCACTCTTGAAGTTTTGAGGTGGTCAGTCCCTCAGCCTGGAGAAGAGTATTGTTCCATAGTCTGAAACAGACTTTGGTTTATAAAAATTAGATTTCATTTAAAATTAATAAAATTTTGGAAGAATTTAATACATTGGATAAATAATAAAAGCTTAATTCTTGGGTAGAGTACTTGGGTTGAACAAATATTTTGTTAGTGGGGTGTCGTAAAGGATCTGTCTAGTTGGGCAAGCGGGCCTGCTGCAGTGTTCCTCCTTTCTTATGAGCCGGGTGTCGTCACGGGTCAGGTGTTGCTTTGTTGTGGGATGTGATGGTGAGGTGTGGTCTCGTCTCAATCCTTCATATGCCTTCCTTTTATGTATTATCTTTATAGATCCTTGATGATGTGAGAAATTACGAAACCGCTTGAAATTTCACCATTCTGGTTGGTAGGTAGGAAAAGAGGGAGGTAGGGGGATAGGGAGGAGGATGTCGACAATAATGCAGAGTCCCAGTAAGTTATATCAGTCAAGTTTCTAACTCCCTACCTTCCTACCAACCCTTTTAATTACTGTACGTAGGAAGGTTGGGAGGAGGATAGGAGCATCGTTGTTATTCTTGAAAAATTTGTAACTCCTGCTTCATTTTGTTGCTTATTCTAGTGCCTCCCATTAACTTTCAAGCTGTTATTTATGTCGACTATCTGCTAATCCAATTTCCATGTGCTACTGCTGCCTCTCTTACATGTATAAAGTACTACACATATTTCTTTAAGCAACCTATCTAAAAGTACATCTGAATAATATCTTGCTTCTTACACAATACACAAATATTATTGTATAAGAAACAAAGTGGGAAAACATATCTAAAAACGTGTTTTCTTTTTTCCCCGTAACTCAGCATAATTTGTACCTATTTATTGTTGATAGTTGATGCAAATTAAAATAGGCCTACCTATAGTTAGATTTTATGCAAATAAACGCAGCTACAATGAATTACAATGTGTGTGTGTGTGTGTGTGTGTGTGTGTGTGTGTGTGTGTGTGTGTGTGTGTGTGTGTGTGTGTGTGTGTGTGTGTGTGTGCGTGTTTGTGTGTGTGTTATAAATAGCAGTGTCTGCTGCTTTGCGAGTTTCTAATGTAGCAGACGAGAGGACAGCTCTTTAGTGTTCCTGCCGGAGGAGGTAAAGCTTCTTAAAGTCACTCATAACTAATATCAAGAAGTGTGCTTTAAATAAAGTCAGAGCCTCAACTTGATATACATTATAGAGTTTTTGATTATAAAAAGCGTCACAGGAAAGAAAAGTTTCACATGTAAATAAGTTGATTTTTGAGGCTGGTACATATTCCTTGGTATCAAGAGTTTCTTTTTATCAGCAACAAGACAACTGCCAAGAATGCAGCCAGAAATGATGCCTAAACCTTAAATAATTATCTTGTTAAAACGAAGAAATAAGAAGAAAAGAGTAGGCCTACTGATGGACACATACAGGTCTTCGACACAATGATTCATTTACAGACATACGTATACATATTATACTTCTTATCATTGTTGCTAACAGTTATTGATATGTTATGAGAGTTGCATATAGTTAGTTAATAATAATAATAATAAAAATAATAATAATAAAAATAATAATAATAATAATAATAATAATAATAATAATAATAATAATAATAATAATAATAATAATATCTTTATTTCTACAAGTACATGTACAAGGTATACAGTCCTAGCTGACCTCAACGACATACGACTACATGGAAAGTCGCTTGTTATTCAGAGCATTTCGGGCAAATTAGGTCAGTTTTGTTACAGGATGCCACCCACACCAGTCGACTAACACCCAGGTACCCTTCTTACTGATGGGGAACAGACAACCGGTGTAAAGAAACACGCCCAGTGTTCTAACCTCGTCGGAAATCGAATCCAGACCCTCGCCGTGTGAAGCGAGAGCTTTAGCCACCAGGCCTCGTAGTACGGGTAGGAAAGAGGGAAAGTTTATAATTCTTGTAAGGTAGGCCTACTGATCTATGTTGAGAGTTCCTCCCCACAATGATTCACTCTTATATATATATATATATATATATATATATATATATATATATATATATATATATATATATATATATATATATATATATATATATATATATATATATATATATATATATATATATATATATATATGTACTATTTTTCAGTCATATGCAATTCTATATAGCAACTACATTGCTGTTATAAATAAAGTTAACAGTTTTTTTTTATATTTTGAGAGTTTACCTGATTAGTAGGTAGATAGATAGGACTGTAGGTAGCTAGTTTGGCAGTTTGGTAGGGAGTTGGGTACGTAGGTAGGTAGGTAGATAGGTAGCTACGTACGTAAGTACAAACGTAGATTGGCAGGAAGGTAGATAGGTAAGTTGGAAGGTTGGGAGGTGGGGGAATAGGAAGGTAGGTGACTAGTTAGGTAGGTAGGTAGATAAGTAGGTAGGTAGGTAATATGCAGGTAGGTAAGAGGCAGGTAGGTAGATAAGTAGGTAGGTATGTATGAAAGTAGGTAGGTATGAAAGTAGGTAAGTATGTAGATATGCAGGAAGGAAAGGATGTACGAGGGTAGGGAGGAGGATATACCTAATTATGTTGAGTCACAGCTAGTTAAATCAGTCAGATTTCTAACTCCTCACTACCTTCATATCTACCCTTGTAATTCCAGTAGGTATGGAGGTAGGAAGGAGGATGGGAGAATCCTTGTAATTCTTGCAAGTCTTGTATGTCATCCACCTGTCTCCCGGTATACTATCTCTTCTCTAGGTTATTTTGACTGACTACTTGTAGTTATTTCAATCAAATTTATAATATAACTCCTGCTCCTTGTTGTTGCTTATTTTAATGCCTTCTTCAAACTTTCTAACAATTAATTATGTCTACTGTCTGATATTCCATCTTGCATCTGCTGCTGCTGCTGTCTCTGTCATATTCTTAAATTACTACAAATCATTTAGCTTTTAAACTACATCTGAATGATGACCTGCTTCTTCCTACACAATACAGAAATATTACTGTATTAGAAACAAAACTAAAGCTAAAAAATCAGCCTAATAGCATAAACTAGCCACCATATAATCAAAAGAACAAGGAGAATAACAACCACAGAAGAATATGTTTAAAAATGGCGCCGGGAGCGGCCTCAAGGAAGGGTATGGGGTCCCCAACTGTCTTCCAGCACGGTCACGGGCTACCTGTTCTATCTCAACTGTTTCATTAATAACTTCCATGTTCTTGTTTACCGTAACTGAGACATGGCAAAGGGAGGAAAAGAGAGATAAGAGAGATGTGAAGGGCACTAAGGTATGTAGGAAATAACATGGGATGGCAAGAGGCAGGGAGGTAGGAAGAGAAGCTATATATAAAGATACATAATATAACAACAGAGATATATATACACAATAGCAACAAGTTATACACAATAGCAACAGAAATACACATAATATACACAATAGCAACAGAAATACACAAATTATACTGTTATACACAATAGCAACAGAAATACACAAATCATACTGTTATACACAATAGCAACAGAAATACACAAATTATACTGTTATACACAATAGCAACAGAAATACACAAATTATACTGTTATACACAATAGCAACAGAAATACACAAATCACACTGTGTCTGATAATCACTCTGTCAGACACTGCAACACAATGGCATCTTGGTGCAGAAGAGAAAACACCTTCGTCAACTTTTTCAAGTGAGAATTGTTTGATCTGAGAGGAACACGACCTCTCAGTGGCTACATTCTCACTACTACTACTCTGCACCTCTCCTTCCGACAGTATTTAAGTCTCAACACTGTCGCTTGATCTTCAGATAGTTCCAGACTTTGGAACAGAACTTCTCCAGGCTGAGGGACTGACAACCTCAAATCTACGACTTCAAGGGTGATGGACTGATTACATCGTCTTCACATCTCTACTGCTCCTGCCTACTTTCTGTACTCGACTGAAGAAGCCTACTGTGTAGGCGAAACGTTTCGGAATAAAGTTCCCTAAATGTTGCCTATGTGTCTTATCTACCAACCATCAAATTCTTTATCGTGATCAACAGCCTCAAAAGCTTTACTGAAGAAAGTTAATAAATTAGTTAGACAAGAACGGCCTCTCGTGAATCCATGGTGAGTATCATTAATCAAGCTATGCTTACCGAGATGGCTTCTTATAATCTCAGCTATAATTGACTCTAGTAATTTGCCTACAATTGAGGTCAGGCTTATTGGGCGGTAATTTGACGGTAACGACTTGTCCCCTGTTTTAAAAATAGGAATTACATTAGCCATCTTCCACATATCAGACACTACACCTGTTTGAAGGGATAAATTAAGAATATTAGTTAATGGTTCACAGAGTTCCCTTTTGCATTCCTTAAGAACCCTTGAAAAAAAGCTCATCAGGACCCGGCGACTTATTTTGCTTCAGTCTGTCTATCTGCTTCACAACCATTTCACTAGTGACTGTGATGTTACATAATTCATCTTCTAGCCCACTATAAAAATTAATTACTGGAATATTGTTAGTGTCTTCCTGTGTAAAAACCGAGAGAAAATAATTATTTAAAATCGAGCACATTTCATTCTCTTTGTCAGTAAGATGCCCATAGTTATTTTTAAGGGCACCTATCTTATCTCTAACTTTTGTTCTATAGACTTGGGAAAAACTTTTTGGGTTAGTTTTAGAATCCCTAGCAGCTTTAATTTCATAGTACCTTTTAGCTTTTATTTTTTTTTTTGCAGTGTCTGACAGATGTGATGAATGGTTTTGAAAACCGACAATTTGAAGAATTGAGACACTTATGCAACACATTTGAATCTTTATTGAAGAAACGTTTCGCCACACAGTGGCTTCATCAGTCCAATACAAAGTAGAAATGGGTAAGGAGAGGAGAAGTTTGAGGTAATCAGTCCCTCAACCTGGAATCGATGTGTTCAGTCCATCACTCTTGCAGGAAGTGCAGCACAGAGCCAGATAGGTGGCTTATATACTGCAGTCAGATGAGTCGAAGCAGGAGGAGGCGGGATCACAGTGGGAATCTTGGTACAAAGACTTCAACGCTTGCCCAACCTTTGGGCGACGACCTACTTACACTAGTGGCAGGTCCCACTGTGATCCCGCCTCCTCCTGCTTCGCTCATCTGACTGCAGTATATAAGCCACCTCTCTGGCCCTATGCTGCACTTCCTACAAGAGTGATGGACTGAACACATCGATTCCAGGTTGAGGGACTGATTACCTCAAACTTCTCCTCTCCTTACCCATTTCTACTTTGTATTGGACTGATGAAGCCACTGTGTGGCGAAACGTTTCTTCAATAAAGATTCCCATGTGTTACATAAGTGTCTCAATTCTTCAGCTTTTTTTTTTACACGTTTCATTTTAAACTTTCTGAAACACATTTGCTAAGTTAAAAATAAGCAGATTTTCCAGATTTGCGAGCATGCAACAAATCACTTTCCCGTTTAAGCTCCCAAATGTCGTCTCCCATCATGTTTTCATTAT
>NC_091320.1:11547510-11572440 GCF_038502225.1 Cherax quadricarinatus
CGGGTTTGGAATATGAGACGGAAATGGCGATGGAATATGAGAGGGAAATCTGTCCAGGGCGAAGGACTATGACAGGAAAACCCTTCCAGGACGATGTAATATGAGAGAGAAACCCGTCCAGGGAAATGAAATATAACATGAAAACCCTTCCAGGGCGATGGAATATGACAGGGAAACCGCCAAAGGAAATGGAATATGAGAGGGAAACCCGTCCAGGCCAAAGGAATATGACAGAAACCCGTCCAGGGCGATGGAATATGACAAGGAAACCAGTCCAGGTCGATGGAATATGGCAGGGAAACCTGCCCAGGGCGATGGAATATGATAGGAAAACCCGCCCAGGGCGATGGAATATGATAGGGAAACCCGCCCAGGGCGATGGAATATGATAGGGAAACCCGCCCAGGGCGATGGAATATGGCAGGGAAACCCGCCCAGGGCGATGGAATATGATAGGGAAACCCGTCCAGGGCGATGGAATATGATAGGGAAAACCCGCCCAGGGCGATGGAATATGATAGGGAAAATCCGTCCAGGGCGATGGAATATGATAGGGAAAACCCGTCCAGGGCGATGGAATATGACAGGGAAACCCGTCCTGGAGATGAAAAATGACAGGGAAGCCCGTCTAGGGCGATGGAATGTGACAGGGAAATAATTTCAGGTCAATGGAAAATGACAGAGAAGTCTGCCCAGGGTGATGGAAAATAACCCTGAAACCCGTACAGGGAGATGGAATATTGCAGAAAACCTCCAAAGCGAGGGAATATGACAAGAAAATGTCTACTGAAATAGAAAATGACAGGAAAACTCATCCATTGCATAGAAAACGACAGAAAAACAGTTCCATATTAATAGAAAATGAAAGAAAAACTCGTCCAAGGCGATGGAAAACTACAAGAAACAAATCCAGGCCAATAGAAATGAGAGGTAAACCCGTGAAGGTCGATGGAAAATGACAGGGAAACCATTCCAGGGCGATTGAAAATGACAACAAAACCCGTCCAGGTGATGGAATATATCAAGGAAATCCGTCCAGGACAATGGAAAAATGACAGGAACCGGTCTTTGACGACGGAAAATGACATGGAAACCTGTCCAGGGCGAGTAAATATGAGAGAGAAACAAGTTCAGAGTTATGGATTATGACAGAAAAACAGTCCATTGTGACGGAAAATGACAGGGGAAACCCAGGGGAAACCTCATGGAATATGACAAAGAAACCTCTCTAGGGCGAAGGAATGTGACTGGGAAACACATCCAAGGCGATGGAGTAAAAGAGCAGAAATACGTCAAGGGCGACGTAAAATGACAAGAAAACCGGTCAAGGGAGAGGGAATATGACAGAAAAACCTGTCCATGGTAGTGGATAATGACAGGGATACCCGTCCAGGGTGGTTGAGAATGACAGGAATACTCATCCAGTGTGGTGGGAATTGACAGGGATACCCGTCGAGGGTGGTGAATAATGACAGAGATACCCGACCAGGGTGGTGGATAACAACAGGGATACTCGTCCAATTTGGTGGATAATGACAGGGATACCTATCCAGAGTGGTGGGTAATGACAGGGATACCCGTCCAGGGTGGTGGATATTTACAGGGATACCTGTCCAGTGTGATGGATAATGACAGTGATACCCGTCCAGGGTGATGGATAATGACAGGGATACCCGTCCAGAGTGATGGATAATGAAAGGGATACCCGTCCATGGTGATGGATAATGACAGGGAGTCCTTTCCAGGGTAGTTTATAATGACAGGGATACCCGTCCAGGGTGGTGGATAATGAAAGGGGTACCCGTCCAGGGTGATGGATAATGACAGGGATACCTTTCCAGGGTAGTGGATAATGACAAGGATTCAAGTCGAGAGTAGTTCATAATGACAGGGATAACTGTCGAGGGTGCTGGATAATGAGAGGGATACTCTTGCAGGGTGGTGGATAATGACAGCGGTACTCATCCAGGGTGGTTGATAATGACAGGGATACCCGTCCAGGGTGGTGGATAATGACAGGGATACCCATCCAGGGTGGTGGATAGTGACAGCGATACCCGTCCAGGGTGATGGATAATGACAGGGATAACCGTCTAGGGTGATGGATAATGACTGGGATACCCGTCCAAGGTGGTGGATAATGACAGGAATACCCGTCCAGAGTGGTGGATAATGACAGGGATACCCGTCCAGAGTGGTGGATAATGACAGGGATATCCGTCCAGGGCAATGGAAAGCTACAAGAATACCCTTCCCGGGGGATTGAAAACGACTGGGAAACGCGTCCAGGGCGATAAAAAAAAAACGACAGAGAAACCTGTCTAAAGCTACTGAAAACGACAGGGAAACCCGTGAAAGGCGACGGAAAATGAAAAATAAACACATCCAGAACGATGGAAAATAAGAGGGAAACCAGGTCCAAGGTGAAGGAAAATCACACGGAAATCAGTCCAAAACCATGATATGTGACAGGGAGACACGTCCAAAACCATGGTATGTGACAGGGAGACACGTCCAAAACCATGGTATGTGACAGGGAGACACGTCCAAACCCATAGTATGTGACATGGAGACACGTCCAAAACCATGGTATGTGACAGGGAGACACGTCCAAACCCATGGTATGTGACATGGAGACACGTCAAAAACCATGGTATGTGACATGGAGACACGTCCAAAACCATGGTATGTGACAGGGAGACACGTTCAAAACCATGGTATGTGACAGGGAGACACGTCCAAAACCATGGTATGTGACAGGGAGGCACGTCCAAAACCATGGTATGTGACTGGGAGACACGTCCAAAACCATTGTATGTGACAGGGAGACACGTCCAAAACCATGGTATGTGACAGGGAGACACGTCGAAAACCATGGTATGTGACAGGGAGACACTTCCAAAACCATGGTATGTGACAGGGAGACACGTTCAAAACCATGGTATGTGACAGGGAGGCACGTTAAAAACCATGGTATGTGACAGGGAGACACGTCCAAAACCATGGTATGTGACAGGGAGGCACGTCCAAAACCATGGTATGTGACTGGGAGACACGTCCAAAACCATTGCATGTGACAGGGAGACACGTCCAAAACCATGGTATGTGACAGGGAGACACGTCGAAAACCATGGTATGTGACAGGGAGACACGTCCAAAACCATGGTATGTGACAGGGAGACACGTCCAAAACCATGGTATGTGACAGGGAGACACTTCCAAAACCATGGTATGTGACAGGGAGACACGTTCAAAACCATGGTATGTGACAGGGAGACACGTCGAAAACCATGGTATGTGACAGGGAGACACGTCCAAAACCATGGTATGTGACAGGGAGACACGTCCAAAACCATGGTATGTGACAGGGAGACACGTCCAAAACCATGGTATGTGACAGGGAGACACGTCCAAAACCATGGTATGTGACAGGGAGACACGTCCAAAACCATGGTATGTGACAGGGAGACACGTCCAAAACCATGGTATGTGACAGGGAACCCCTTCCAAAAGGATGGAGTGACTGGGAGACACGTCCAAAACCATGGTATGTGACAGGGAGACACGTCCAAAACCATGGTATGTGACAGGGAGACACGTCCAAAACCATGGTATGTGACAGGGAGACACGTCCAAAACCATGGTATGTGACTGGGAGACACGTCCAAAACCATTGTATGTGACAGGGAGACACGTCCAAAACCATGGTATGTGACAGGGAGACACGTCGAAAACCATGGTATGTGACAGGGAGACACTTCCAAAACCATGGTATGTGACAGGGAGACACGTCCAAAACCATGGTATGTGACAGGGAGGCACGTCCAAAACCATGGTATGTGACAGGGAGGCACGTCCAAAACCATGGTATGTGACAGGGAGGCACGTCCAAAACCATGGTATGTGACTGGGAGACACGTCCAAAACCATGGTATGTGACAGGGAGACACGTCCAAAACCATGGTATGTGACAGGGAGACACGTCCAAAACCATGGTATGTGACAGGGAGACACGTCCAAAACCATGGTATGTGACAGGGAGACACGTCCAAAACCATGGTATGTGACAGGGAGACACTTCCAAAACCATGGTATGTGACAGGGAGACACGTTCAAAACCATGGTATGTGACAGGGAGACACGTTCAAAACCATGGTATGTGACAGGGAGACACGTCCAAAACCATGGTATGTGACAGGGAGACACGTCCAAAACCATGGTATGTGACAGGGAGACACGTTCAAAACCATGGTATGTGACAGGGAGGCACGTCCAAAACCATGGTATGTGACAGGGAGACACGTCCAAAACCATGGTATGTGACAGGGAGGCACGTCCAAAACCATGGTATGTGACTGGGAGACACGTCCAAAACCATGGTATGTGACAGGGAGACACGTCCAAAACCATGGTATGTGACAGGGAGACACGTCGAAAACCATGGTATGTGACAGGGAGACACGTCCAAAACCATGGTATGTGACAGGGAGACACGTCCAAAACCATGGTATGTGACAGGGAGACACGTTCAAAACCATGGTATGTGACAGGGAGACACGTCGAAAACCATGGTATGTGACAGGGAGACACGTCCAAAACCATGGTATGTGACAGGGAGACACGTCCAAAACCATGGTATGTGACAGGGAGACACGTTCAAAACCATGGTATGTGACAGGGAGGCACGTTAAAAACCATGGTATGTGACAGGGAGACACGTCCAAAACCATGGTATGTGACAGGGAGGCACGTCCAAAACCATGGTATGTGACTGGGAGACACGTCCAAAACCACTGTATGTGACAGGGAGACACGTCCAAAACCATGGTATGTGACAGGGAGACACGTCCAAAACCATGGTATGTGACAGGGAGACACGTCCAAAACCATGGTATGTGACAGGGAGACACGTCGAAAACCATGGTATGTGACAGGGAGACACGTCCAAAACCATGGTATGTGACAGGGAGACACGTCCAAAACCATGGTATGTGACAGGGAGACACGTCCAAAACCATGGTATGTGACAGGGAGACACGTCCAAAACCATGGTATGTGACAGGGAACCCCTTCCAAAAGGATGGAGTGACTGGGAAACCCATCCAGGGCGATGGAAAATGAAAAGGAAAACCCTCAAGTACGATTGAAAATGACAGGGAAACTACTCCAAGGATATTGAACATGACAGAAAGATCCGTCCAGAGATGGAACATTACAGGTAAACCTGTCCACGGGGACGGAAAATGACAGGGGAAAACCCTCCCTGACAGTGAAATATGATAGGGAATCCCGTCTAGAACGATGGAATATAACAGAGAAACAAGTCCAGGACGGTGGAATATGACAAGTAAACCCGTCCATAACGATGGAACATGACAAGGAAATCCTTTTAGAACGATGGATATGACAGTAAAACATATCCATGGCGATGAAAAATGAGAAGTAAAACCGTCCATGGCGATGGAAAATGAGAGGGAAAACCGTCCAAGGCGTTGGAAAATGACAGGGAAACCAATCAAGATCAATGGAATATGACAGGGAAACCCGTCGATAACGATTGAAAAATGACAGAAAACATGTCCAGTACGATGGGAAATAACGGAAAAAGTTCAGGGTGACAAAAAATGACGGAAACCTGTCAGGGTCGATGGAGTATGACAGAAAAACTGATCAGGATGACAGAGAATGACTGGAAACAATTTAAGGCGATAGAAAATGACAGGGAAAACCGTTCAGGAAGATGGAATACGACAGAGAAACTCGTTCATAATGATGGACTATGACATAAACCCGTCCAGTGTGATGGAAAATGACAGGGAAAAACACCAAAGCGATGGAAAATGACAGGGAAACAGTCCAGAACGATAAAAAAATGGCAGGGGAAACTGTCCAGCAGAGCCAGCCTTAGGAGGTGCGGGGCTCAACTGGGAATAATTATGATGGGTCCCATGTATGGAAAGTCATCAAACTGTGCGCTTAAAAGATGTATGTGAGTTAATAGAGCAAACAGATGTAAGCTGCATTTTAATATAAAACTGCAGTCATGTAAGTATACAAGTAACAAACAAAATTTGTATATCACCTCTGAAAGTACATAGTCACAACACCACCTGCTTTAGTGACTATGAAAAGTAAAGGAAGTTTTGTGGGCGAGGGGCTTGGACTTCCAGCAAGCGTGTGTAAGCGTGTTACATAGGATTAAATGGAGACGAATGGTATTTGGGACCTGACGAGCTGATGGAGTGTGAGCAGGGTAATATTTAGGGAAGGGATTCAGGGAAACCGGTTATTTTTATATAGCCGGACTTGAGTCCTGGAAATGGGAAGTACAATGCCAGCACCTTAAAGGAGGGGTCTGGGATATTGGCAGTTTGGAGGGATGTGTTGTGTATCTTTATACGTATATACTTCTAAACTGTTGTGTTCTGAGCACCTCTGCAAAAAAACAATGATTATGTGTGAGTGAGGTGAAAGTGTTGAATGATGATGAAAGTATTTTCTTTTAGGGATTTTCTTTCTTTTTGGGTCACCCTGCCTCGGTGGGAGACGGCCGACTTGTTAAAAAAAATTATGTAACGTTTCATTAAATACATGTTACAGTATTTAAAAGATCTTCATCATGAGATAAATCTTTAATGACAGAAAAATCACTGACCATCACAAACATAAAACAAAAACTTTCCAAAAAATACTAACAATTTTGGTGATGTGATTTAGTGACAAAAACAATTTTAGGAGAGCATCTTACAGCCTGACCGACACGTCTCCTGGCCGACACGTCTGCTGGCTGACACGTCTGCTGGCTGACACGTCTGCTGGCTGACACGTCTGCTGGCTGACACGTCTCCTGGCTGGCACGTCTCCTGGCTGACACGTCTCCTTGTTAATGTATCAGATGAACTTCCATTAATGAATATCATCTGATGTATAAAATAGTTTAGCTGGAAAATTTGTGACTTTTTATATTGATTTGTAAAGCAACATGGAACATCATACCAACATTAATGGTTAAATTGTAAAAATTCAATGAAAAATAAATGCAGATTTATTTCTTTGCAAATAGAGCAGTTGAGGAGTTGAGTCAACTCCAGTAAGTGCAAAAAGTACTGTCTTTAACACTCCAAAAATAAAATAGAAATAAAAACACTTACAACTTCATATAAAAGCTGTAAGTCCAAAAAGTACTGTCTACTCCAGTAGAAAGTTGTAAGTGCAATAACTACTGTCAGCTTTAACACTGATTATCAAACACAACAAAAATAAAATGAAACGCGAAATAAAAACACTTACAACTTCATATAAGTGAGACCTTCTTGTCTCTGTTTACAAAGCTGTGCTTGTTGTAGACAAACACCTGAGACCTGCTTGTCTCTGCTTACAAAGCTGTGCTTGTTGTAGACAAACACCTGAGACCTGCTTGTCTCTGCTTACAAAGCTGTGCTTGTTGTAGACAAACACCTGAGACCTGCTTGTCTCTGCTTACAAAGCTGTGCTTGTTGTAGACAAACACCTGAGACCTGCTTGTCTCTGCTTACAAAGCTGTACTTGTTGTAGACAAACACCTGAGACCTGCTTGTCTCTGCTTACAAAGCTGTACTTGTTGTAGACAAACACCTGAGACCTGCTTGTCTCTGCTTACAAAGCTGTACTTGTTGTAGACAAACACCTGAGACCTGCTTGTCTCTGCTTACAAAGCTGTACTTGTTGTAGACAAACACCTGAGACCTGCTTGTCTCTGCTTACAAAGCTGTGCTTGTTGTAGACAAACACCTGAAAGTTTCAGGCAAAAAAATCACTTGTGTTCACTAGTTTATGGATTTGATAAAAGAGAAAGAGTATTTTGTATCTGAATAATAACGATATTTTGCGCAAATATGTTTACTGTCTCCATGGAAATTAATAATCACATAATCACTTAAAACTCGTAGAGAAGAAAAACAAATTGAGGAACGAAGGTACCGAAATACAACATACACAGAAAAAACAAGGAAAGAAAGAACAAGCAAGGGAATATACACTGGAAAAGGCAGCAAACACAACAAATATACACTGGAGAAGGAAGCAAACACCAACAAATATACACTGGAGAAGGCAGCAAACATAAAAATATACACTGGAGAAGGCAGCAAACACAAAAATATACACTGGAGAAGGCAGCAAACAAGAAGAGACGAGCCCCGTGAGGGCGGGGAATGTGGCTACTCCTGAGGCCAGTTGGTCCCAACGATGAGGAGGTACTTGTACCTCCTCTCATGGCAGACAAGAGTCTGAGATACTTCCGAGAAAGGGAGCCAAGGACGGGCCACCACTTGGAAAAGGCCCGGGCCCGGAGAGTACCGGCGAATCAAGAAGAAGAAACAAAGATAAAATAAGCACCTAAGACAAGCGAATATAGGAGGGAACTGGTAACAAAGAAAGAACAAGCAAAGAACCACAGGACATGCATTCTTGAGGAAGAACATTAACCAAAAGGACAATGAATACCAGTGGGAAAGACAAGGAACTCTAGCAGGTAAATAAGAACCGGCTCAGTGTTTAAAGAAAGCCTTCTAACACATCAACTTGTGTCAATTATTTCAGCAATCACTCTAAGAAAAGAACGGTGTCTAATCTACTCCTAAGATATTGAGGTATTTGCTGGCCAAGCCGCTTAGAGCAAGAAGTTTCCAGTATAAACCAACGGGTCAGAAAAGCGGTGCATCCTGACTGCTGCATCCAAAAAGGTTTTTACTAAGTCAAGCAAAAAACTATTATAAAACGACTCTAGCGACTAACAAAGAAAACATTGTTTTCCATAATATCATTCAGGAGAAAAGCGAATATTTAGATATCATAATCTTCCGTCCTAATAAATTAGATAATTGTTTCTTAAAAAAACAATTACAGGAATATAAAAAGTCTTCGTCAAGACAATGACCTTCTTTACACAGTGAAGACCTGGCGTCAGTTTCCACGTAGGATGCTGGAACACAAGACCTGGCGTCAGTTTCCACGTAGGATGCTGGAACACAAGACCTGGCGTCAGTTTCCACGTAGGATGCTGGAACACAAGACCTGGCGTCAGTTTCCACGTAGGATGCTGGAACACAAGACCTGGCGTCAGTTTCCACGTAGGATGCTGGAACACAAGACCTGGCGTCAGTTTCCACGTAGGATGCTGGAACACAAGACCTGGCGTCAGTTTCCACGTAGGATGCTGGAACACAAGACCTGGCGTCAGTTTCCACGTAGGATGCTGGAACACAAGACCTGGCGTCAGTTTCCACGTAGGATGCTGGAACACAAGACCTGGCGTCAGTTTCCACGTAGGATGCTGGAACACAAGACCTGGCGTCAGTTTCCACGTAGGATGCTGGAACACAAGACCTGGCGTCAGTTTCCACGTAGGATGCTGGAACACAAGACCTGGCGTCAGTTTCCACGTAGGATGCTGGAACACAAGACCTGGCGTCAGTTTCCACGTAGGATGCTGGAACACAAGACCTGGCGTCAGTTTCCACGTAGGATGCTGGAACACAAGACCTGGCGTCAGTTTCCACGTAGGATGCTGGAACACAAGACCTGGCGTCAGTTTCCACGTAGGATGCTGGAACACAAGACCTGGCGTCAGTTTCCACGTAGAATACTGGAACACAAGACCTGGCGTCAGTTTCCACGTATGATGCTGGAACACAAGACCTGGCGTCAGTTTCCACGTAGGATGCTGGAACACAAGACCTGGCGTCAGTTTCCATGTAGGATGCTGGAACACAAGACCTGGCGTCAGTTTCCAGGTAGGATGCTGGAACACAAGACCTTGCGTCAGTTTCCACGTAGGATGTTGCAACACAAGACCTGGCGTCAGTTTCCACGTAGGATGCTGGAACACTAGACCTGGCGTCATTTTCCACGAAGGATGCTGGAACACAAGACCTGGCGTCAGTTTCCACGTAGGATGCTGGAACACAAGACCTGGCGTCAGTTTCCACGTAGGATGCTGGAACACAAGACCTGGCGTCAGTTTCCACGTAGGATGCTGGAACACAAGACCTGGCGTCAGTTTCCACGTAGGATGCTGGAACACAAGACCTGGCGTCAGTTTCCAGGTAGGATGCTGGAACACAAGACCTGGCGTCAGTTTCCAGGTAGGATGCTGGAACACAAGACCTGACGTCAGTTTCCAGGTAGGATGCTGGAACACATCAGGTAGGATGCTGGACAGATGAGTTCTACTTTGTTCCAGTATCTTAAAAATGAAAATAAAATTACATAACTAGAAATAAAGTAACTTACTCTATTCCTACTTTTTTTTTTTATCTTTCCATAATACTTATAATAACATAATGTTTAGCATATGTTAAGATCAGGTTCTTTATAACTGATCTATGATTTTGTACAGTGTCTGATGATAGAGTAAACTCCCAAACTAGTCAATAATTGATGTTTCGATAAATTAATAAAATAAATAAATAAATAATTAAAGGAATGTATATATTTTTTTTTATTTATCATCATTTTTTTTAAATTTCTGTAGTATGCTGTACAGTCCATCACATTCTCGGCTATAAAAATATTTCACTTGGTTTTTCAAAATTATCCTTTGCCCTTCCTCTCACTATTATTTGTTCCTAAACGTGTCCCCATATATCCCCACATCAAATAACATCAGTCATTCCAGGAAATTATATCATTCTGCGTTGATTAATTCTGGTTTCCTCTGTGGAACAATATCACGACCTTCCAACTCTAGTTTGTCCAGCACAGCGAATTTTCTATTGATCACCATTTTATTAGCAGTTGGTGTTAAGCTCCTGGGCTTGGTGCAATTCCTTTCTTCTTGGAATGTATTAGTCGTTGAATTTGAGGTTTGCCAGGTTTCTATTCATCGAGTATTGTTTTCTGAGGAAGAAAGAGGACACAGTCATGGAATGTCAATGGTCACCCTCTACTGTGTTAGCTCATATAAATCATCCATCAATAATTTACTAGATGAAACATCTGCACCAATTATATCTGTGATGTTACAAAAAGAGACAAAATTTTCTTTCCCACCAGGAAGGAACTGAAATAAAAAGTCACTGAAAGGATAATCTGGGTGGAGACACCACCATCACACAGACGTATAATACCAGCTGACTTGATTCATCTTATTCTAAACAAACGAACCGCTGCCTTAAATCTCTGGTATACCAGGACCGGTGTTCTCCCTGGTATAAGGCTCTCAGCTCCCAAAGCTCTAATTCTTTTGAGAGATTCCTGGCACAAGGGGTTGCAGCACGAGTCACAAAGGAGGCTCATAGAATGTCTGATGCCTGTGGCGAAAAGTTAAGGGGAGGAGGCAGAATATATGCAAGAGGGAGCAGGGGAATTGAGCGATAAAAAAGGAGGAAATTGTGTTGGTGGTGGTGTGCAGTGTGTTGTATTAACGAAGAAATAATAGCAGTGATAATGGAGGTAGTCTATACGAATAAAAACGGAGTACAGCAGGAGAGCTGCATAAGTGTTATTTTCCACATCTGGTCGGTATCAGCATTGCTAGTGCCTTGCTGACACTTGCAATTCTCTTTTTTGTTACTCATATTTTTGTAATTCTATTAACTGGTCCTCTGCCAAAACTCCTTTACGTTTCTAGCCTTCATAGACGCCATCTTGTTGAAGAATCACATTCCAAACATGAATCTTAGTCGATTCCTGGTTCTCTGTAACTGTCCTCCTTTCTCATTACATTATCAAATGCACTAAACTTCAGGAAACTTATTACTTAACCTGGTCTTTGTCTCCTCTACTAACCTCTTCACCATTTCTGTATTTTTGTTCTTGTCTTCTACTTAGGTGGGTTCCATCAAACGTTGTCATACTCCCAAATTTGTATCCTAGTGCTTATTATTTGTTAATAATCTTACCTAATGTTACACAGCCTAACCATACAGAGAGTTTTATGACTGGTCTAGGTTATGATAGGTTTGGTTGGGTTTTGGAAAAAAGTACATAATGACTGCATATTATTATGCACGTTTTACACAATAAGCTATTCTTCATGCTAGTGACTAATAAGCAAATTACAGTCGTGGAAAGCTAGGACGGACACGAAGTTTTGTTATTGAGATAATCTTGGTTATTGTGTATGTAAATATTTAAATTTATCCGTGGTGGAAATACCGCCTTAAATTTAAATGTTTGGCTAAAATGGTTTGATGATGCGTTGTCGACTTCGCTGGAGTACCAGGTAATGGCAGACAAGGCGGGACAAAAAAAAATCAGAAGAGAATGACAAGATTTGAGGCTATTACCCAGGTAGGAATTATTGACCTCCAATAATTAGTTGCTATAGTGGATGGTATTGGAACACCACAAAGTTGTAGTTAAGTGACAAGCAGCAGTTGGAATTTTTTATTATTCAGATGATGATTTGTTTGTTCAGTGTGCTTTAACACATTTGATAGAACATAACTAGTAACACAAGTTACAGGCTGCAGGCCAACATAGAAGGTAACCCGAGAAAATAAGCAAATACTTCCTCGCTGGACGAAAGAAAAGAATGAAAAAAAAAAAAAAAAAGACAAGCTGGTGGGCTAAATTTCATGCAGTGGATGGGAAGAGATTTACATATTAGAAACCGCAAGAATCTTAAGAAAACGTCAACCAGCATAAATACGAAGCTCAGATTGATAATAGGAACAATGTGTGTCCATCATAGAAAGTTGTTTACTCATCTGGTGAACTTCGATGTTTCAAAACTTTGAATAAAAGAAGGGGGAAAAATTCGAAGGTAAATGTTATGTAGCCGCTCTCATCATTGTATCATTATACATCTACACACAACTAAGACAGATTCTAGTTGACAAGCCCCTTGTTAATACAAATTCTGAACCAGTGTGCTGCCGAGAATTACCATCTATTACTACAACCATTACCACTACTCCTACCAGCACATAAAGATTTTTTTTTTCATTGAAATCTTGGACATCCATGGTTCGATCCCCTGCACGGTTGGAAACTTTTGGCACGTTTCCTTACAACTGCTGTCCTTGCTCATCTAGGAGTTAGTAGGTACATGGGTGTTATTGACGGTGGCATCCCGGGGGAGGTAGTATACCTTAGAAATGAGATTAAGTAGGATAACATCTTTTAACCTCTAAAATTGATCAGTTTAAAAAAACGCTGTTTCATTGATGCAACTCTTCAACAACTGTAGCTTGGCAATGATTGTGCGAATTTTATCATAGTCAACAGTGGTATTACTGTGAACATCTTGTATGTTATTTTAGATGTCTAAAATATCATCAAGGTTAGCCAGTGACAAACTCAAGTCCTCCAAAATTAAGGCAGCAAGGTAGATATTTCAACCAGATTTACAAAATATTCTCGCCTCATTAAGCGACCCTGCATTTTGCCCATCAACGTAGTAGTCTCTCGTGTTCTGCTCGTGTTCAGTTCTGAATTCTAGACCTCATATTTTCTGGTATATAATTTTAATGACCAGATATTCCTCAAGTTGTAACGAAAGTCTTTGTTGATGAAGCCTACTGACGTACGCGATGCAGTGTATTAAAATAGTTGAGGGAGGGAGGTCCTTCCCTTAAGCTAGTCGGCGTGATATAAACGTGGCCAGAGTTTTGTCAGTGCAAACACCAATCAACTTCTGTGATTATTTAGCAAAATAAGATGAAGACTTGCTGATTGCGCTGTCAAAAAACTGAATAATCAATTTAAATGTATTACGGGTCCCTTTTTGTGCTATCATTCAAGACAATAATGCACCAATTCACACCGCTAGAGATATTTAAAACTGGTATGAATAACATAACAGTGAAGGTGAACACTTGTATTGGTCTCCACAATCACCGGTCTGATCTGTGAGAGTCAGTTGGAACTGCAAGTCAGGAACCGATTTCGTCCACCGTCGTCTTTGGAAGATTTTCAGAAGGCTTTGTTTAATTCAAGGCTCAATTTTTTCCCTGGATACTGTTCAAATGCTATATGAATAAATTTTTCGATGAATTGGCGTTGTTTTAGCTGCATATGGAAGACCAACTTTTACTGAAACTAAAAAATGTTAAAGAACAAGGTGTTCCTATTAATTTTATCCAACTCTTGTATTTCTTATTTATTGAATAAGGTTGACATAGCAGTGTAATTAGTCATTAGTTGCAAAAGTCTATTATCTCTTAGTTTCCTTCCCTACGGATGGTGAGTCAACTAGTTGCTTGGAACACTCAACAATGTTTTTAATTTCATTACAGTATTACAAAGACTGGAGATAAACATGACTTCCGAATTGAATGTACAAGTCCAACGCTATTTCACCAGTCTTCTATCATAAATTGTTGAGCTACACAGCAAAATTTGTGTATTTTGCCATACGTTGGCATATCAGGTTGTGAGACTACGCACTGGGCACACCCGTCTCACTCATGGGTATATCATGGAGAGGCGCCCAGTTCCACTGCGCGCGTATTGTCAGGTTCCAGTTTCAGTTTACCATATTTTGTTGGACGGTCCAGTCTATTGGCGAGCACGCAGAATTCACTTTGGACGTCGTCACCGCTCTAGAACCCTTAGTTTATCTTCCCTTCTCGCTGACGGCCCCACCTTTGACACAGACTCGCTCTTTGACTCTGACAGCGACAGATTTATCACACAACCTTTAATAATACTTCCTTTAGCACTCTTCACTAACCTTACAACCAGTGGCGCTATATGACCCTGGTGTTTTAGCTCATAGTTTTGATTATAATAATAATAATCAGCCTCCAGTAACACTTGATTACGAAGTTCTGATTGCTCCAGCGTGATCAGGTGACTCCTGCCCAGACGGGTGCGTCGAATAAAATAATTAATTTACAATCATTAATGTAAATTGATTATGATATTTAGGTCATGATGGAAGAACAAAATGATTAATATAAATTTCCTTGTTTTCCTTTACAGGTAAGTGTGGATTACTGGTCATCGTGGGACAACTCTCGCACCGCATGACAGGTAAGTGTGGATTACTGGTCATCGTGGGACAACTCTCGCACCGCATGACAGGTAAGTGTGGATTACTGGTCATCGTGGGACAACTCTCGCACCGCATGACAGGTAAGTGTGGATTACTGGTCATCGTGGGACAACTCTCGCACCGCATGACAGGTAAGTGTGGATTACTGGTCATCGTGGGACAACTCTAGCACCGCATGACAGGTAGGTCTATATTCCTACTTTAAATACACCTAACCAATGAACACAATGTTGCTAACTGTCAGTTGTATCAACACTTGGGAATTATTGTTGGTGTTGCTTCTGTGTTGCCTGTAATGTGAAACTTGTGGGAAATGCAGTATGTTCTAGACTAGCTACACCAGTAGTCACCTGGATGTATTTAAGATGTACAGGATTAGGACCACCAATAAATCGACACTTGTTATTTTCATTAACTGCAGTAAATTCACAGTCCTGTGTGCAGAGAACACCACAAACCTGTAAAGCAAAGAGTTGGTGATAATTAATTCAGTGTTGAACCTTACAGTTTTATCCTAAAAATGTAATACATAGTACATAATTGCCAGCAGAACTGTTAATATTCTGAGATTGTCATTATCAAAGTGTTTAGTCTGGCACGAACCTGGCACTGTTGTGGCCGGGAACCTGGCACTGTTGTGGCCGGGAACCTGGCACTGTTGCGGAGGGAAGAATATTGTGACCATTTTACCTAAGATGAAAATATCAAACATTGTTTTATATGAGTATGACTTGTTTAGATTTAATATTTAAGTTTAAGTGATCACCGAGATTAGTGTAGCAATAAGAAATTAATTTCTGTATTAGCGTCTTATTTGATGGGTTAAGTGGAAATGTTATTCAAGTCTTGGCTGACGTATTCGTGGGGAAATATTTTCTGTGATTATTTTATTCGTAAATGATTTTGGCTTGATGGATATTCACTACAGCTTTTATATCCTAAAACCTAAACTGAATAGTCATTTGGAATTCTTTATGCACAAATAATAACATTTTTAGAAATCTTTTGCAATGAAATTTTCACCATATTTCATCTACACGAAAAGCAATGTGGAGAAGTTTTAAAAAAGTTCGAGTTTTAATTATATACTTCTAATTAAGTAAAAAGAAAAAAAATAGCTCTAACCGCAGAGGTTATCAATCAATCTTCATTATCCTCGTACTTACGAACGAACAAAGACTCACAGGTAAGACCCACATGTGGGTGAGTGCGGAAGTGTGGTCAGGCGAAAAATAATCGGTGAGAGGAAGGTCTCGAGTTGTAGGTGAAAGAGCCAGGGCTAGACCCAGCTGCGTTGCATTGTGAGGCAGCGTAGAGAGGGCATGTAGAGAGCAGACTGCAGACAGTGCTCGCTGGCTGGCTTGTATCAGACTGAGGTGAAGAGCTGGTCTGACTAGGGCGTTAGGAGTCGGGAGGCTCAGGTCGTGTGTTGTAGTTGAGTGAATTCATAACGAGGTGTGTAGTGTGGTTGGCTAAATTTCGTTGGTGAAGGAGCCACTTTTGAGTTTTTTGAGGTCTCTCTTGGACATGTGGAATAATTGCATTTTGTGGTTGGGGTAGTTTAGGTTCATCACGAGGTGAGTCACTATTTCTTCAATAGTGGTTTTGTGAGGTGGGTTACAGGTGTTTTTCATAATTCCAACTTTCATATAGTCGAGTAATTCACCAGCGTTCATTTCGTTTGGGAAGTAGGGGGTGGTATAGAAGGTTAGCTTCTCATTAAAGACTTGGTTTAGGTAACGATTGCCTTCGGTTACTTCTTCGTCTGCTTCTTCTTCGCCGTCAGAGAGTTGTTCATGATGTTCTGGTTCTATTTCTTCTTCTGTGATTGTGTTGAGAGGAGGCTGGGAGAGTGGGTCGATTGTTGTTTGCTGGGCTGTTGGTGGGTGGTGAGGGATGGCGGTAGACGGTGGTGTTGGTTCTGGAGTAGTCTTGGTCAGAGATGTGGGTAGGACCTGGGGTTGAAGTGAAGTTAGCGATGTCTGGGAATAGCTTGAGGAGGTCTTGTGATGGTGGTGAATCTGGAAAGTTAAAGTTTGGCATGCTGTTCAGACGAAACAGTTCGTTGATTGTTGTTGAATGAGCCAGGGTTTGCAGCATTAGCGAGGTGAGCATACATCATACAGTACAGCACCATGGATGAAGCAGCGTCAGGAAGAGCAGAGAGGGAGTTGCTGGAAGATGACTGTTGTGTAGCTTGAAAGATTTTGGTGGTGTCGGCGACTTAGGGCTGTTCTTCTTGGTTTCTTCAATGATTTTCTTGGACAGGACTTCTTTGCGTAGAGGGCATTTTGCTGCAAGGGTGTGGTGAATACCCTTGCAGTTGAGGCAGGGGCATGTCAGGCGTTGAGTGGTGATAGGAGTAGGAGGTCCAGCATGGTGAGATGTAGGCGAAACGTTCGGGTTCTATGTGGCTCGGATGGATGTGATAGTAGGAGATAGCTAGGCCATCAGACAGTGCTCTAGTAGACATATTGATGTTGGAGAAGGTAAGCTTGATCATTGTAGGAGAGTTAGGTATTTTGACAATTTTAACGATTGATACCCAAGTGTTTTGTTCTTCGATGGATGTCTTGATGTCAGCAGTCGATAGGGAAGTAATGAGTTTGTCCAGTCGTTTGACGAAAACGGAACGTTTCGCCATCAAGAAAAGTGAGGGAGAGGTGGTGAACTGTGGGTCACTGAGAGTCTTCAAATAGAAGTCGGCCATCAGTATGGAAGCTTCATGATCGTCGGTACAGACGACAGTGAATGAGTCTTTCGTCGAGTGGATAGCTGTAAATTTAACCTGCAAGCAGGTCTTTACAGCGGTAACAAGGGCAAGCTTAGTGGAGTCGTTGATTACTCCACTGTTAGGCTTGATCCTTACATGATTTGTAAGCATCGTGGAGGAGTAAGGCAGGTGCTGGTACAAGGGTTAAAGGTTTCCCTCCCCAACGGGGATCGAAGGGATACTTCTTGAGGTGTGGAGTGACTGTGTCTTGCCAGTAGCAAGGCCAGCAGTGCAGTGACGACCTAAATTACACCATCCTTGTACTTAATTAACTTGTGGAATATCGTGTGGACGGGGGAGTAACGTTGCTTCACTACTTCAAGTTTTCGTAAAGATTGTAAACATTTAGTGAATTAAGTTTTTTTTTTAACAGAGTAACAAAGGACATATTTTTCTATCATGCACTGACACCAATGATGATAAATCAAAGTATCAGAAATAACAATACCAATGTATTTTTATTTTCCCAGCATCTTGATACATCCCAAGAAAACAGATGAGGCCTAATTTCAGTGGTAATAACTCACATTTTATCTAGTTTTCAATCATTGCAAACCATATAGGAACGGGGAGAAGGAATATACTGGCATGCTCTTTTTTTTAAATCGTGGCTGTTTTGCTTACGTTATACGCCTTGTTGGGGATATGGAGACTGAACACAGAATTCTCTTATGATATATATATATATATATATATATATATATATATATATATATATATATATATATATATATATATATATATATATATATATATATATATATATATATATATATATATATATCTCAATAACAACACTGCGACTAGCCGACGATTGGAACCCATGTCGTTTTGGCCCACCTCATGGTGAGCTAAAAACACACATGACGCTCTAACCCACGCAGTCGTAGGATTGCGTGGTCCCCGTTTGTTAGAGCGACATGTGTGATTCTCGCTCACCATGAGGTGGACCAAAACGACATGGGTTCGAATCCTCGGCTAGCCGCAGTGTTGTTATTGATCAATACCACTCATTCGTGGTTGCAATAATATATATATATATATATATATATATATATATATATATATATATATATATATATATATATATATATATATATATATATATATATATATATATATTTACTGATGTCTGTGAGGAGGCTGGTTTACTGGATCTTTCATCATGGGCAAGCTGTGGTGCACAATATAGACAGGTTGATGAACAGAACGCTTTTTCGCCACATGAATGTATTTGTTGAAACATTTCGCCTGCGTTGCAGACTTCTGTCTGATGTAGGCGACATTAAAACTGGGGAGAGTCGAGAAAATGCTTCTCAGGCATTTTTTCACCTTTTTTTCACTCATCAGTTGCTAACATCTGTCTATGATGTGGTTCAAAACGACTTTCTAATTGAGGGGGAAGAGGTCACTTGGTGCTGCGTAGGGATCAAGAGTATTAGACCTATTGCCTTCTTCCTCGGATCAAATCTTAATGCCAAATAACTACCCTCCCCCCCCTCCCATTATTGGGGAAATATTTCCACAGTGTAATTCAGCTCTTAGTCCGCTTTCGGATCCGGGAGAGACAGTGAACGGGGTATGACTCCTGGTGTGGCAGTCAACAGTTGTTGGTCGCCCACATCTATTATTGGTCGAATCATACTTGCTAGGTTTTCACTAAAACGGCTAATGTTTGACTGTGGTACTCTGTAAATGTTTATCACTGTGAGAGGTTTTTGTAGGTACTTGGATCTGAATTTAGCTATTATATATTCCCCATGTTCATCCCTTGTTCATCACTTGAGGAAGTGCCATTCTTGTGTGCTGAGAATCTTGGTATGCAAGGAAGTGTGGAGGATGGTTTGCATGGAGCGTCAGCACTGCCTGTCGCACCGAAGCAGATCGTGGTTTAAGGACAAGTATATATTTTTATTATTTTCCTCAGAGGTGTCATTCTTAGCCACGTCCTCCCCTCTCCTTTTAAGAAAGATGTGTCATGTAATGTCATGTTCATGCTGTCTTCCCCGGGGTTCCTGATCCCTGCACCACACACTTCTTACCCTGACACGCCACTCAACTTCCTCAGAAACCGGTATCACTTTCGGTCAACACCTGGTTGACTGACTCCAGTACCTGCGTTAACCCTGAAACCTTTGATGTCGCTCACCTTCATTCTATGTTGATGCTCCCTGTTTCTCCCACGACGCTGCGTCGATTTCAGGACTGTTTGAGTACTACTAGAGAACATAACTTGAAGCCATAGTTCAAATGACTGCGACACATCCTAAGCTATTCCAATACTGGATCTGACATTCCTTTCTCATTCACTTTACAAGTAACACGTCATCAGGTGACCACTGTCCCTTCACAACGTATTTCTTAGATAGACTAAGAAATTATTTTTCCCTCCAGATGACAACATTTACAGGTTACAGATGAAGGCATTAGCAAACACTCGTAACATTGCATATCACCATAACTGACTCTGCTTGGTATCAGCTGTAATCATAACCATCACCAATACACAGAACTCGAGGTTTTTCAACTACTCCGAGGTTCATGACATCGGCCAAAACCCTTCCATGTTATCACCAGTGGGATGTAGTATATTGTTGTACGTCATGCAGATAAGGCAGATATTTCCCACATCCGCTCTATCGATAATGTCCTGGTAACAGTACAAAGATATTTCTTCTTTATTCCGAGGTGTGGATCTGTTCTCATCCTCGACACCAGGAGCTTCATCTTTTTCACCAAAGCAGAAACTCTTGCGCTGGCCAAGGTCTAGTAGGCCATCCAAGGTCTAGTAGGCCATCCAAGGTCTAGTAGGCCATCCAGTCAATATAAACAAACTGATTTTGGAATACAGAGATCTTCCATCCTGGGTTTATATAGCAGAAGAGTTCATACAGGTAGGTGAACTTCTCCAAACACTACATCAGTACAGATAATGCATCGCAGTTGACAAGTTTCCACCTAGCAGCATCCCTCTCTCCACCTCCCTCTTCCCTCCATTGCCCCCCTCCCACCACCGTCCCCTCCCTCCACCGCCACCGCCAGGCTCCCTCCACCGCCACCGCCAGGCTCCCTCCACAGCCACCGCCACCGCCACCCTCCCCAGTTACCAGAGAATCACACCCTAAATGTTACCACAATTACCCAGTTATCTTACGAGAAAGTGAAATACGTTTTCTCAGAGGAAAAGATTGTCTATGAGTGAGTCAGTTGTGTCTCCAAGAGAGGCTACCACGACTCTCCTCCAGAACTGAACGACCACCACAGGATCTTTATGAATTTTATTTTAGTAACCACTATCTTCAGTCCTTATGAAGTCTCACCTCTGATGTTCCTGCATCTTCGCGATCTTTAACACTTCCTTCAGAACCTCAATGACTATAATCCAACAGTTACCAAATCTCGATACCAACTTATTGCTCCTTCGTGATTAACTTTTCCTATTTGTGTCACTATCTTCTGTCTCGATAGCCGTTTCTTTTACATCATGAGACAATTTCTCTCCAATTTCTCTCTCAGTTCCATCTACCTCTTCTAATACTTGAGTCACACTACTTGTCACTTCATTGACCAGAGAGAGAATTTAGGCTATATCATCAGTGATGGAGGAAGATCAACTTCCTCTTAACTTCATATTCTCACCCTCCATTAACCCCCTACATCTTTCTCCTATGATTACCTACGATTCCCATATTACTAATTTATCACTGGCCCAGACACCGTAGCTGATAGCCACTATCTGCTTTCTGAGGCCACTCTTTTATCGGTCACAAATAATGGCGATAATACATAGGAATATGAGAAAATACAAAGGATTTCTGGCATAACTCCATTTCCGTTTTAGTTCACAAGAATCTAAATTACATTTAATAGCAGAAATTCCTTTCTCTGGCTATGTTTTATAACTATTACACAGTACTTTTCACGACGACACATGCCACTAACACTGGATTTCAGTTTGTACTCCTCTTTACTGTAGTGCATCCCAAGTCTGTAGGTGTGGTACATAATCTCTATTTATATTCCCCTTCACGTTGGGTATCTAAGCTTCATGTAAAATTTCTGATTTCTTTCTTGCCCACGCATCCCCATTTATCATACATTTTTAATGTTAAGTCTTTTCTCTGTGGAGGGTCTCAGTAACTCTCGCGGAGAGCCACTCCTTGTTCTATATAGATCCTTGTCTTATATAGGTCCTTGCCTTATATAGGTCCTTGTCTTATATAGGTCCTTGTCTTACATAGGTCCTTGTCTTATATAGGTCCTTGTCTTATAAAGTGGCAGAGTACCATGAAGAGCAAGAGTAGTCTATAATTAAAGAGAGAAATAAAGAAAGGAATAAGAAAAGCAAAAAGGAATTATGAGGCTAAGGTAGCAAGGGATTCAAAGACTAACCCAAAAGGGTTCTTTCGGGCATACAGAAGATTAGGGACAAGATTGGCCCACTTAAGAGTAACTCTGGTCAGATCACTGACAGTGATAAGGATATGTGTGGAATTCTCAATACCTACTTCCTCTCAGTTTTCACCCAGGAAAATACTAGCGATATTCCTGAAATAACAGATTATGTAGAACAGGATGATAATAAACTATGTACGATTGCGGTAACTAGTGACACTACAAACTGGCATAGTGCCTGATAAGTGGAAAATGGCTAATGTAATACCTATTTACAAGGCAGGTGACAGGTCCTTGACTTCGAACTATAGACCAATAAGCCTTACCTCCATAGTCGGAAAATTTATGGAATCAATAATTGCCGAAGCAATTCGTAGCCATCTTGACAGGCACAGATTGATTAATGAATTTCAACACGGTTTTACAAAGGGGCGTTTCTGTCTTATGAATTTACTAACTTTTTTCACTAAGGTGTTTGAGGAGGTAGATCATGGTAATGAATATGATATTGTGTATATGGACTTCAGTAAGACTTTCGATAGAGTTCCACACCAGAGGCTATTGAGGAAATTTAAGGCACACGGCATAGGAGGAGAATTTTTTTCCTGGGTAGAGGCATGGCTGACAAATAGACAACAGAGAGTTTGCATAAATGAGGAGTGATCAGAATAGGGGCACGTCACAAGCGGTGTTCCTCAGGGGTCAGTGTTGGGCCCGTTGTTGTTCACAATTTACGTAAACGACATAGATGAGGGAATAAATAGCGACATAAGCAAATTTGCTGATGACACAAAAATAGGCCGTCCAATTCATTCTAATGAGGACAATAGATCACTCCAGGATGATTTGAATAGACTGATGCAATGGTCGGAGAAGTGGCAGATGCAGTTTAATGCTGACAAATGCAAAGTTCTAAATGTTGGACAGTTAAATAAACATGCCATATATAAACTAAATAATGTAGATCTTAATACTACTGACTTCGAAAAGGATTTAGGAGTTCTGGTTAGCAGTAATCTAAATCCAAGACAACAGTGCATTAGTGTTCGCAATGAAGCTAACAGAATTCTTGGCTTCATATCTAGAAGCATAAATAATAGAAGTCCTCAGGTTGTTCTTCAACTCTATATATCCTTGGTTAGGCCTCATTTAGACTGCGCTGCTCAGTTCTGGTCACCGTATTACAGAATGGATATAAATGCTCTGGAAAAAGTGCAGAGGAGGATGACAAAGATGATCCCATGTATCAGAAATCTTCCCTATGAGGATAGACTGAGGGCCCTGAATCTGCACTCTCTCGAAAGGCGTAGAATTAGGGGAGATATGATCGAGGTGTATAAATGGAAAACAGGAATAAATAAAAGGGATGTAAATAGCGTGCTGAAAATATCCAGCCAAGACAGGGCTCGCGGCAATGGTTGCAAGTTGGAAAAATTCAGAAAGGATATAGGAAAGCACTGGTTTGGTAAAAGAGTTGTGGATGATTGGAACAAACTCCCGAGTACAGTTATTGAGGCTAAAACGTTGTGTAGTTTAAAAAATAGGTTAGATAAATACATGAGTGGGTGTCGGTGGGTGTGAGTTGGACCTGACTAGCTTGTGCTGCTGGGTCTGGTGCAGTGCTCCATCCTTGAGTGGAGGTGACCAGACTGGGTGGGTCATTGGGCTAATCCGGGGGGTAACATGGACCTGCTCCGCATGGGTCAGTAGGCCTGTTGCAGTGTTCCTTCTTTCTTATGTTCTTAATACATTTGTAGAAATTAGTCTGGACTGCCCCCTTGTAAGCTGCTCCCCTGGCAAGTACTGTTGACACAGACACTCTGAAATTAATCCTCTCAGGCTCACAAGTGGCTTATAGGACACATTTCCAGATGCAACTGACCTTGCTAGAAATTCCTAACTACATTCACTGATAAAGCATCTGACTAACTTGGTGGTGGAGAATGTCACCAGACACTCTGGACTTCACCCCAACTCTTAGCTCCTTCTGGTCCCTCATCTTAAAGACACCACATGCAGTGAAGGCCTGATTTCAGTTGGTATTAGTGTCCTGCCTGCACTCAGAGCTCCTTGGTTTCAAATTATATTCCCTAAGCTATATTTATGCACTAAGTGACACTAGCTTCCAGACTAATACTTAATTAAGGGGAGATGCCCACAATTATTACCTTATAGTGGGCGTTTGCCCACTTACAACCCACAGCTCAAATGACTCGCCTTCCTCAGAATATCGCCGGCCAGCTATACTAAGGGAAATGAAAGGAATTGTCTTTTTGCTGGGGGCTTGGATAGAGACGAATATCTGCTATACATCGGGAAAGCCTCTATGATTCTTTATTCCACAGACCAAGTATTTTGGAGACACACAGGGCACCGAGCCGTAGCTCCTAGCACGCTGTTGTCACTAGGTGTCCAGTCCAAGAAGGGAGAACTAGCGTCTCTCTCACTCCCTGCTGCCTTTGTTCAAGTGTGGAGTTGCCAGCTCTCCATAGTTAATGTAACCTAATGTTCGCCTATATCAAAACCCTAATCGTACCTAAGTTAAGATCCTAGGACTACATTATTAATATCTAAAGTTACCTCAATAATCCTAATATTAGTTACTAACTGTATAAACCTACTTATACCTTCCTTGAAGGGTAAATTTATCAATCAATACGTACAGTTTCGCTACCTTTTCCAACTAGTGTGTGAGTATATGTTTTGGTAGATGTGGGGTCCTGCAAAGATCAGACGGTCTATCCGAAAAATGTTAGGGACTACTACAGCTGATACAGTG
>NC_091320.1:11572540-11604020 GCF_038502225.1 Cherax quadricarinatus
ATGCACTTTGCCCCAGGCCAGGATTCGTCGAACTCCGTGTTCATCAAGAACTGTAAGAAGCCCTTGTGACGTGTCTTCAGCATTTGATGGAGAGGGAGCATGGACACAGGAGTCATACCATAGTCACTAAAAACAACAGACATAGAATAGGCCCACTCCACAAAGCAATTGCAAGGAACTACAGACCGGTAACGCTAACATCCCATATCATAAAAAAATCTTTGAAAGGATTCTAAGAAGATCGCCAACCACCTAGATACCCATCAGTTACACAACCCAGGGCAACACGGGTTTAGAACAGGTAGTTCCTGTCTGTCCCAGCTACTGTACCACTATGACAAGGTTCTAGATGCTTTAGAGGATAAACACAATGCAGATGTAGTATACACAGCCTTTGCAAAAGCCATCGACAAGTGCGACCATGGTGTAATAGCACACAAAATGCGTGTCAAAGGAATAACAGGAAAAGCTGGTAGATGGATCTCTTCCTAACAAAGAGAACACAAAATGTAATAGTAAACAGAGTAAAGTCTGAGGTGGCTACAGTGACAAGCTCTGTTCCACAAGGCACAGTACTCGCTCCCATCTTGTTCCTCATCCTCATATCTGACACAGACAGAGATGTAAGCCAATGCTCCGTGTCTTCCTTTGCGGATGACACTCGAATTGTCATGACAGTATTCTCCATCAAAGACACTGCAAGACTCCAAGCAGACATCAACCAAATCTTTAAATGGGCCGCAGAAAACAATATGAAGTTCGATGAAAAGAAATTTCAACTACTCATAATAAAGTTGGTAGAATTACCGACAATATGTAAAGTAAAAGGACACAAGTGCAACTAATGTGACATTTATTGTGGCAACGTTTCGCTCTCCAGGAGCTTTATCAAGCCATTACAAACAATACATGGACACAGAGGGTATATAAAGGCTCAGAGTGAGGTGAATACTAGTGAGGTACCATTTCGATGTTCACTAGTGGTAGTAGTAGTAGTAGTAGTGGTAGTGACAAAAGTAATACAATATGGTAGAGCAATTAATTCGTACATGAGTAAAAGGATATAAAAGCTATTACTTGGGTAACATAAAAATAGGTTGGACAAATATAAACTGGAATGAGGCAGCTTGTTTCAGTGTTCACTCTCTGTGCTTTGTGTAGTATAACAGGAGAGACTATGTGATGGCAGGGTTTACTGTTTTCAGGAGGATTCTTGCTAAGACTTCGGAGATGGTGAAGCTGCCGTTGTTTTGTTTAATTGTATTCGAAACAGCGATCAGTGCTGATTCAAGGCACTTGCGTCTGCGGAAATTAGTTTCTTTGATCACTAATTGGGCGTCTCTGAATTTCATGAGATGATTGGTGGAATTTCGGTGTTGTACACAGGCGTTGTTCAAGTTATCGTTCCTACATGCGTAAATGTGTTCATTGAGGCGGGTGTCGAGGTTTCTTGCTGTTTCACCTACGTAGATCTTGTCACAGCCTCCACAGGGTATAGTGTAAACTCCTGCATTGACTGGTTCGTGGTGCTTGGATTTTGTCCTGGTTAGATCCTTTATTGAAGTGGTAGAAGCGATGGCGACTCTGGTGTTAGCTTGTGAAAGTACTTTTGAGACGTTTAGTGCAACCTGGCTGTTGGGAAGAATTATAACTTTGTTGGGAGTGGTGTTGATGCGTGGAGAATTGATGATCTGAAGAGCTCTTTTCTTGCAGTCTTTGATGAAAAAAGAAGGAAAATGTAACTCAGTGAATGTTTGGTGAATGTAAGTACATTCCTCGTCAAGAAACTCAGGACTACAAATTCGGTATGCTCTTAGGAAAAACCCGATGATGATGCCTCTTTTGGTCTTGGTATCTTGACTGGAATAGAAGTGTGTGAGATCATTTTTATTGGTGGGTTTCCGATAAACTTGAAATCTTAGGTTGTTGTCTACTTTGTGAATGAGGACGTCGAGGAAAGGTAGCTTGTCATTGGACTCTTCTTCTAGTGTAAACTGGATCGCTGGTTCAACTGCGTTGAGCCTTGCCTGAAGATCCCGTACATCAAAACGTTTTGGAGTTATTACGAGGACATCGTCCACGTAACGTAACCAAGTGACGCTTGAAGGGATGATGTTGGCGAAGTGTTCGGACTCTAGGTGTTCCATGTATAAGTTGGCTAGGACGGCACTTATTGGGGACCCCATTCCCATGCCGTAGGTTTGTTTGTAGAGCTTGTTATTGAAAGAAAAACAGTTGAAATTAACACAGAGTTCAATCAAGTCAACAAAATCTCCGGGAGGTAGAGGAAGATTAAGGTCCTGATTGACTTTACGTCGTAGAACCTCGATGGCTTTTTTGGTAGGTACTTTTGTGAAGAGGGAAGTCACATCCAAACTGCTTAGTTTCTTGTTACGGATGGAGAGGTTACGGATGCGGTTGAGAAGGTCGCCTGAGTGTTTAAGATGAGCGGGGCTGATGGTCCCCAGAAGGCAGGAAAGATGTTTGGCAAGAACTCCGGCTAGTTTGTGTGGAGCACTGCCTATTCCTGACGTGATTGGTCTGAGAGGAATATTGTGTTTATGGGTCTTGGGTAAACCATACATGTGTGCTGGTTTAGGGTTGCTTGGTAACAAGTACAGAAGTTTCTTCCCTTCTCTAGTGCGTTTGAGTATTTGTCTGGTTTTGTATAGAAAGTCTTTGGTGAGCGTCTCCCACTGTTGAGTGCTGATGGGTTCGTATGTAGATTGATCATTCAAAAGGTCCATCATTTTAGTGTTGTAGTCACTGGTGTTGAGTATGACGACTCCACCTCCTTTGTCGGCGGTGGTGACGATAATGTTGGGGTCGTTGGCGAGGTCCTTAAGGGCAGTGATGTATCTTCTAGGAAGATTAGAAGAAGAAGGTTCACATAAAGCTGCAGTGAGAAGGCCCTGTATATAACCCTTCTGGAAGTTGCTGTCACTGTGTCTATGGTTCCTGGTAACAAGATTGAGTTGATAGTTAGGTTTGCGTATGTTGGTGGTAAATTTGAGTCCCAGACTCAGTGCTTGTTTCTCGTAGTCGGTTAAGGTGCGTGACGATAAGTTGTTTATCAGGGATTCGCGTCCCATTTCCTTCCATCGACTGTTAGTGCAGAGGTACTGAAGTTTGCGATTGAGTTTGATCTTCTGTTGGAGGTTAGCTGTGGTGACTGTGCTGAGAATATGCTCAGCAGTGTGTTGGTCAATCTGAAGATTGGCCCTCATATTCCTTGCAGTTTCAAAGGTTTCCTTAGCGATGTTAGAAAGTTCTTCGGCACATTCAGTTAAGTAAGCTTGGGTAGCTGGAGAGAAGGGGTGCTTGGAGTTGGAGAGTTGTGCAGGAGTAGACTTAGGGATCACCTTCTCTGCCAGGCAATCTTGTAGGAAGTTGTGTCTGTTGCGATAGCTGTGAGCACGAAGAAGGGTGTCCAAATAACGTCTGCATGAAATGTCCATTATGTTGCGGTGTCCGACAGATTGTAATAAAGTTGGTAGAATTACCGACAATATGTAAAGTAAAAGGACACAAGTGCAACTAATGTGACATTTATTGTGGCAACGTTTCGCTCTCCAGGAGCTTTATCAAGCCATTACAAACAATACATGGACACAGAGGGTATATAAAGGCTCAGAGTGAGGTGAATACTAGTGAGGTACCATTTCGATGTTCACTAGTGGTAGTAGTAGTAGTAGTAGTGGTAGTGACAAAAGTAATACAATATGGTAGAGCAATTAATTCGTACATGAGTAAAAGGATATAAAAGCTATTACTTGGGTAACATAAAAATAGGTTGGACAAATATAAACTGGAATGAGGCAGCTTGTTTCAGTGTTCACTCTCTGTGCTTTGTGTAGTATAACAGGAGAGACTATGTGATGGCAGGGTTTACTGTTTTCAGGAGGATTCTTGCTAAGACTTCGGAGATGGTGAAGCTGCCGTTGTTTTGTTTAATTGTATTCGAAACAGCGATCAGTGCTGATTCAAGGCACTTGCGTCTGCGGAAATTAGTTTCTTTGATCACTAATTGGGCGTCTCTGAATTTCATGAGATGATTGGTGGAATTTCGGTGTTGTACACAGGCGTTGTTCAAGTTATCGTTCCTACATGCGTAAATGTGTTCATTGAGGCGGGTGTCGAGGTTTCTTGCTGTTTCACCTACGTAAATCTTGTCACAGCCTCCACAGGGTATAGTGTAAACTCCTGCATTGACTGGTTCGTGGTGCTTGGGTTTTGTCCTGGTTAGATCCTTTATTGAAGTGCTAGAAGCGATGGCGACTCTGGTGTTAGCTTGTGAAAGTACTTTTGAGACGTTCAGTGCAACCTGGCTGTTGGGAAGAATTATAACTTTGTTGGGAGCGGTGTTGATGCGTGGAGAATTGATGATCTGAAGAGCTCTTTTCTTGCAGTCTTTGATGAAAAAAGAAGGAAATTGTAACTCAGTGAATGTTTGGTGAATGTAAGTACATTCCTCGTCAAGAAACTCAGGACTACAAATTCGGTATGCTCTTAGGAAAAACCCGATGATGATGCCTCTTTTGGTCTTGGTATCTTGACTGGAATAGAAGTGTGTGAGATCATTTTTATTGGTGGTGAACCAGCGATTCAGTTTACACTAGAAGAAGAGTCCAATGACAAGCTACCTTTCCTCGACGTCCTCATTCACAAAGTAGACAACAACCTAAGATTTCAAGTTTATCGGAAACCCACCAATAAAAATGATCTCACACACTTCTATTCCAGTCAAGATACCAAGACCAAAAGAGGCATCATCATCGGGTTTTTCCTAAGAGCATACCGAATTTGTAGTCCTGAGTTTCTTGACGAGGAATGTACATACATTCACCAAACATTCACTGAGTTACATTTTCCTTCTTTTTTCATCAAAGACTGCAAGAAAAGAGCTCTTCAGATCATCAATTCTCCACGCATCAACACCGCTCCCAACAAAGTTATAATTCTTCCCAACAGCCAGGTTGCACTAAACGTCTCAAAAGTACTTTCACAAGCTAACACCAGAGTCGCCATCGCTTCTACCACTTCAATAAAGGATCTAACCAGGACAAAACCCAAGCACCACGAACCAGTCAATGCAGGAGTTTACACTATACCCTGTGGAGGCTGTGACAAGATCTACGTAGGTGAAACAGCAAGAAACCTCGACACCCGCCTCAATGAACACATTTACGCATGTAGGAACGACAACTTAAACAACGCCTGTGTACAACACCGAAATTCCACCAATCATCTTATGAAATTCAGAGACGCCCAATTAGTGATAAAAGAAACTAATTTCCGCACACGCAAGTGCCTTGAATCAGCACTGATCGCTGTTTCGAATACAATTAAACAAAACAACGGCAGCTTCACCATCTCCGAAGTCTTAGCAAGAATCCTCCTGAAAACAGTAAACCCTGCCATCACATAGTCTCTCCTGTTATACTACACAAAGCACAGAGAGTGAACACTGAAACAAGCTGCCTCATTCCAGTTTATATTTGTCCAACCTATTTTTATGTTACCCAAGTAATAGCTTTTATATCCTTTTACTCATGTACGAATTAATTGCTCTACCATATTGTATTACTTTTGTCACTACTACTACTACTACTACTACTACTACTACCACTAGTGAACATCGAAATGGTACCTCACTAGTATTCACCTCACTCTGAGCCTTTATATACCCTCTGTGTCCATGTATTGTTTGTAATGGCTTGATAAAGCTCCTGGAGAGCGAAACGTTGCCACAATAAATGTCACATTAGTTGCACTTGTGTCCTTTTACTTTACATAGGTGGGGTTTGAACCCGCGGTCAGAGAGTCTCAAAAGTCCAGACCGTCGTGTTAGCCACTGGACCAGCTAGCTTCAATAAGATTCATCCATTTGTGGTCACAGTGGTGCCTATGCTAACCTTCCTATGGTGTAGAAATATACCTAGTTGGATGAATCTTATTGAAGCTAGCTGGCCCATTGGCAAACGCTACCGTCTGGAGTTTTGAGACTCTCTAACCGCGGTTCAAACCTTACCCGTGGTACTAAAAAGTTATCCAAAAACAAAACAATTAAACTAACAAAATCAGATGAACCCTTACTCACACCAACTGAAAACAGACTCAATGTTTTCTTCTCCACCATAGGAAAAAACACCTAGCGAACAAAATACCAAGCGCAAACACCCGTCCCTCAGACTACCTCATATGTACCTACCCAAATACGCTATTCCTAGTTCCAACCAACCCAGTAGAAGTTACGCTCATCATAAACACCCTTAAAAACAAGGCAGGAGACATAAACAACTTGCCTGCTTTAATGTACAAAAAAGCTTCTAAAGTATTGTCACCAATCATTGCAAAACTCTAACAAATCCATTGAATCATCTACCTTCCCAACAATCCTCAAAATAGCGAGGGTCAATCCGATCTACAAAAGAGGTGACCAAGCAGACTTGAATAACTATAGACCAATATCTAACTTACCACTCCTCTCTAAAATCTTTGAAAAATTAATTCCTACCTCGTCTCACACAACATATTAAACCCTTGTCAGTTTGGATTCAGGAATAATAAAAGCACAAATGATGCTATCATACACATGCTAGAACTAATATAAACCGCACTCGAAGAAAAAAGTCCCGCTGGGCATTTTCATTGATTTACGGAAAGCTTTCGATACAGTCGACCATGAACTGCTGTACTCCAAACTAATGCACTATGGTATCAGAGGCCACTCCCTCAACTACCTATAATCATACCTTAGTAACAGAACTCAATATGTGTATGAAAATGGTGCAAACTCTTCCACCCAACCAATCACAGTAAGTATCCCACAAGGAAGTGTCCTTGAACCACTTCTCTTTCCCATCTACATCGGTGATCTACCGAATGAATAACAGCTACTCAAACCCATATTATTTGCAGATGACACAACATATGTCTTTTCTAACCCAAACACAGTCATACTAGCAAACACAGTCAGTGCCGAATTGCAGAAAATATCTGCCTGGATGATGACAAATAAACTTACCCTGAATACTGATAAAACCTATTTCATTCAATTACCTTAAAACCTCTAATAACCCAGCAAGAGGCAGCAGTAAGAATGATAACAAATTCCCACTCCCGCCAGCATACTCCACTAATTTTCAAAAGTCTGAAACTGCTCACCATTAAGAACACCCATACTTATTCATGTGCCTACTACATACACAGAACAATACACGCAAATATAAACCCTCCACTCAAACTTCTCAACCTTAACAGGACACATGACCATAACACAAGACACGGATCTCTTTTTGATGTACCTCGTTTCCATTTCACACTGAGTAAAAACTCTATGCATATAGAAAGCCCCAAAATATGGAATTCATTACCAGAAGATATTACAGTAACCCGGTCTGAAAATCAATTTAAGAATTCTCAAAAGCCACTTAATCACCCTAGACTAAATGCTAAATACTCAGTACACATATACTAACTTATGGACTCCCACATCATAATTTCAACAATTACCTTGAACCTTTTATCCATCGTTGACATGAATTGAATCATTGTTTCCACAAAAAGCATTTTTGAATATATGATAACTTTTGTCTTATACAAATTAGATTCACTTATAATTAATAATCTACTGTACAACTATGAAATAATTACAATCCTACTGTACAATTATGATGCAATCCTTAGTGTTAAGTAGTCTGTAAGCCAATAATGTTAAGTCGGCCCATAATGCCTAGGCATAATAGAGGCACTCTTTGCATTGCAACCCACTCTTGTAAATACAAAATCTCAATGTACTATTTGTAAAGACATAAAATAAATAAATAAATAAAAATAAATAAATGGTTAGTCATGCTGTAGATCTTTTGGATGATTATGCCGCACTCCTACTTGCTTTTGTGTCAGGCTGGAAGGTTTGAGTTCTGGAAAATCTTCTGAAGAAGTAATGAGGATCATCCTAGGATGCCCTCATACTGCTAAAATTCTAAATATCCGGAAAGAACTTGATATCCCAAGCATAAGACATCGTGTGGGGTCAAAATGTTCAAGAAAGCCCATCCAAACCTTTGCAAAGAAGCCCTCCAAACTTTCCTCAGCACTGGTGAGCTCTTCCTCAGATGGTTCGTAAAAACTGGACCTGACCTCCTCATGAACCAAATACATGATGTATGTAGAGTAAGGCAACAGTGGCACTTCCCTGCTCGGTGGGATATTACCCCAATCCAAACCACTATCTCTCCCTTTGCCCCCCTAATTAAAATTTCTTAAGTTCAAACCAAAGGTTCGCCTTGAAGCCAAGCAGGATACCTTAAGCTGTACTGATGACTTAATAGCACAGCACACTTTCACAAATTATTTATGTGGATGCTTCTGTTCACCAATCCACTGGTGCAGCTGGTAGTGCTGCTGTTGTCTTCCAGAGCGATAGCTCTCAAAGAAATTGAAGCAGGCATCAATAACTGGGTTTCTACCCTTCAAACAGCACTGTTTGCCATACTCCTCGCACTCAAATGGGTCCAAATATCTAATGTTGACACATGAACTGTAACTGATTCCCTATCATCTATAAATGCTTTCAATGCCTTAAGTATAAACCGTGTAAAGTAAAAGGACACAAGTGCAACTAATGCGATATTTTTATTGTGGCAACGTTTCGCTCACCAGGAGCTTTGTCAAGCTCCTGGTGAGCGAAACGTTGCCACAATAAAAATGTCACATTAGTTGCACTTGTGTCCTTTTACTTTACATATTGTCGGTAATTCTACCAACTTTATTACAGTATAAACTGTGGCATGCCTGTGTTAAGCCAGACACAGGTGTTACGCTTTTTACTGCGTAACGTAAATAGAAAGTCCTGGCTCCTAAAGGGTAAATGACCTGCCTATTTAGGGGCATTTATATTAAAAATATAAAAAGAAACGACTCTTGGGCCAGCTTACACCTTCATATTTAATGGAGAACGTTAGTCAATAATTTATTGTAAGGAAGGACACAAGACACAAGAACTCACCTATACAAAAATATAATATATTAATAGTAACGTATATACAACCTACAATCTACTCTACTACAACAGACATTACCACACTACATACGAGTACTCTTCCAAAACTTAAACAGGCCTCTGCACACTAGGGCCTTACAGGTAAACATGAGAGCACTTAAACACAAAATTACCTATAGTATAAACTATAAAAAACTCACCTACTCACACACCTACATCTTGCTCCAGCTGCTGTGCTTCACCTAATGCACAAAACATCTCACTCTTCTCTCTCCTGACTGACCAGGAATAATACACGTGCAGTTTCAGCACAAATCCCGGAACTATGGAGCATTTTTTTTTATATATTTTTATTGCAGCACATTGCATAATAACAGGTATAGTAGGAATGTGGACAGTGGAGGCGAAGCGTATGTTCTGTAGATTCCACCTCACACTGGTCTTCAGATGCATGAAGGAACTGATGGAAAGGCTTAGTTATATGCCTTCAAATAGGGAGTTGATTACAATCTTGGGCTTTCAGTTAGCAGTTTGAGAACAATAATACGAAAAGAACTTCAGCTAGATTTTATTGACCTAAGACTGAGGGAGACTGACACCAGTCAGTCCAACTATCATCATTCTATCATGCAGGAGGAGCCACTTGTCTATGGTGCATCCAACAAAATAAGTAGACTCTTAGATGTCACTACCATTCAGCTACGGCTGGGTTTACGAAATGTAAACTTTTCCTGATGGACAATTGTCACACCTTGAGTTACTATGCGCTGGAATGCGATAAAATTAGTGAATTCGGAGAATCTCACTCAGAAATGAGGCATATTACAAACCATTCTGGAAAAATATCCTAACTTTGATCACTGTAAATATAGCTTTACCGAAGTGGATGTGTGTGTGTGTGTGTGTGTGTGTGTGTGTGTGTGTGTGTGTGTGTGTGTGTGTGTGTGTGTGTGTGTGTGTATGTGTGTGTGTGTCTTCAACTTCCAATTGTGGCCTCTTGTTTCTGTGTCCCCTCCCTGGAACATCCTGTCTTTGTCCACCTTGTCTATTCCACGCAGTATTTTATATGAGAGAGAGAGAGAGAGAGAGAACTAAGAGTACTTTCTCTAAAGAGAGAGAGAGAGACATAATAAGAGGCGTCGATAGAGTTGGTGTCACTCGGGGCAGCAGCTTTGGTGTCACCCCCATGAAATTCAAGGGCGGGGGGAAGGGGGGGGGTAAACTCCAGTTATATCACTACTGCATGACCAGTGACTAATGTTTAGCTATGAGAACATTTAAGGGCCATAAACCGAACAGGAGAATACTTCTCAACTTTATTAATGATAAAATAAATAATCGTAGTAATACTGAGGAGGCAAACTCAAATACCCGTTTGAGTACAGGCAACAGATCCTACATTTATTCATCGTCAACCATGGGAAAAAAAAAAAAAATAAAAAGAAACATTGCAATATCAGAAAAACACTAGTTCCGATTTGACCTTGAATACAGGTAACATCTCAATGAATCTGATCTTACATTTTCTTGCCTTCAATTATGCAAAATCATCTATCACATCATCAAAATCAATGATTTTCCCTATATAGGCTTATTTGTACTTTGGTAATGTATAAGAGGCTATATAGAAACAAAGGATTCTTCTCTTATGTTGGTGCAACATTCGTTTGGGCATCAGTGTCACCTTCTTTAGAGGCTCTATAGTGTCACCCCCTAAATGGTGTCACCCGGGGCGGCCCCCCCGTCCCCCCCCCCTTTACGACGCCTCTGGACATAATTAATGATTGCATATAAAGTCAGTACGATTCTGACCAGATATAAACATGTAAATATTTCATTAACTTGGTCAGCTATCAAAATTTTGCTGCCCAGTCCCTGGACCCATTATGTACCTCTGCAATCCCTCGACTACCGCCCAGAGGATGGGTGTGAGGTGCATAATAAAAATGTTAAACTGTAGGTCTCTCGTTTTACTAACTGAAGCCCCAAGCATTTTACTATACAATTCTCTCGTTTATAAAAGACAAGATGGAATTATATAATATCTAGATTCCTATTCATGAATGATGATGTAGAAGTTCTTGTAGACGATCTTGTAGTTGAGCTACACATGAAACGACTGCGGGTTGTCTCCTTTATTAGCTGGCGCCTCTCTTACATTTCACTAAGATAAATAGGGTTTTGTTCGGAATTTTCACTCCGGAGGGTTAACCACCCAGGATAACCGAAGAAAGTTAGTACGTCATCGATGACTGTCTTATATCCATTGGGGTCCTTTAATCTTGTCCCCCAGGATGCGACTCACAGCAGTCGACTAACACCCAGATACCTACTTGCTTGCTAGGTGAACGGGACAACAGGTGTAGGGAAACACGTCCAGTATTTTCAATCTTGCTGGGGGATCGAACCACGGACATTCCATGTAAGAAGCAAGAGCGTTACGTACCAAATCACGGGCCACCGTCAACAAGACCACTGGCCAGACAGGTACCTACTGTCTTGCTAGGTGACGGGGACAGCAGGTATAAGGAAACTTTTTTATAATAATGACAAGGAAGAATGTGATCCTGCCCTAAATTCCTTGTTCTCTTATTTAATATTTGTCAGTTCTAATTACTACGAGTGTTGTTTGATAGGGAAGTGTTTGAATACCTAAAGGTAGACGATTTTTTAAGCTGATGTCAAGATAAGATTTGTTCGGATTTATAACATGAGGAGGGTTAGTCACTCAGTGTAACCCAAGAAAGTAGAGGACTGTATATCTTATTTCCACTGGTGTCCTTCAATCTTTTCCCGCAGTATGGAACCCCCATCGGTTGACTAACGCTCGTGTACTTATTTACTGCTAGGCGAACAAGGACAGTAGGTAGTAAGTAAGTAAGTAAGTAAGTAAGTAAGTTTATTCAGGTATACACAAATACAGTTACATAGAATTATCATACATAGCAGCATATGTGTAGAGAACCTAGGATAACCCAAAAAAGTCAGACAGAGTGACTTATTTCCATTGGGGTCCTTTTACCTTATTATTATAATATAAAGGTTATAATATTTTCTTATTATTCTATAATGAAGATAACATCTTATTATCATACTAAAAAGACTATCTACTACACAAGGGTCATTAAGACTATCTACAATACGAGGGTCATTACTAGGAATAAGGTAAAATTTACACGTATGTTAGCTAAAAAATAGAAAATCATTCCCCTCCCTTTCTGTAGCTACATTCATCAGACACCTTTTGGCAGTCTTCTTGAACTGGTTCATGCTATGACTGGCTTTGACATGTGCGGGTAGTCTGTTCCATTCCTTTATTGCTGTACAATAAAAGGTGTTTGAAGCCTGGCCACTGACTGTGGGTACTACAAAGTTGTGCTCTCTCCCCCTAGTACTATGATTGCTTTGGTTCCCAACCTTGACAAAATTGACAGCAAGATATTCTGGACACTGTTTGTGAGCAATTTTATAAACATGATTTAGCTTCAGTTGTTTTACTCTGTCTTCAACATTCAGCATATCCAACTGCTGTAATTCATCCTGGCCTACATGTTCTCTTGGTCCCAGCCCCAGGATGAATCTTACGATTTTGTTCTGGGTGATTTGCAGTCTATCTTTCAGTTTTTTTGTCAAGGCAGAGTACCAAGAAGAGCAAGCGTAATCCATATGGCATTGTATAAGGGCTAGACATAGGGTCCTGCGAGCCTCAGTAGGTAGACACTGTGCTTGTCTATACAGGAACTTCAGTCTGGCATTCGCTTTCTTTACTACACTGTTCCCTATCAATTCTCCTGACATGCATGGGTCAAAGGGGATTCCCAAATATTTTACTGATGAAACCAAAGTGATGGGCTCCCCATTACATTGAACATTAAAATTATTTACCCTTCTCAGTTTATGTTTCGTGCCAAAGAGAATGGCTTCAGTTTTCCCTAGGTGTAATGATAGTTTGTTGTCTACTAACCATTTGCTGCAGGACTCCAGTTCCAGTGTTAAAACATTAGCAATATCTTGTGGGTCTTTACCTGACACTAACAGAGCACTGTCATCTGCATACAGTAGGAGTTTGCACTTGACACTGATAGGCATATCATTGACATAACATAAGAATAATAAGGGACCCAGAATACTACCTTGGGGAACTCCACATGTTATCGGCAGGGGTTCTGATTCTGTTTTGTTGATTTTGACTATTTGTCTCCTGTTGCTAAGGTAGGACTTAAACCAGTCTACAGAACCTATACCGATAGCTTGAAGTTTATTACATAATATATTGTGGTTGACAGTATCGAAGGCCTTTTGCAGGTCTAAGGTTACCATACCTATGAGGTTCCCCTTTGACATTTCAGTTCTCAGGTAATCCATCAGATTAATAAGGGAGGTGTCGGTTGAGTAGGATCTTCTAAAGCCCGATTGATAGCTATGGAGAATGTTGTTGTCATTAAGGTACTTAACTACTTGAGAATACACCGCCCTCTCTAGAATTTTAGATATTATACTGAGTATACTAACAGGCCTATAGTTGCTTACATCAGACCTACTATTTTTCTTGAAGATAGGAGTAACTCTGGCCTCCTTGAACCCCTCCGGTACGGTATTAGTGGTGATTGATAGATTTATTATGTGAGCAATAGGGATTGACAGTTCAGAAGCACCATCTTTTAGGAACTTAGACGGGATGTTATCAGGGCCTGTGCTCTTAGTTGGGTTTAACCTGCTTAGTTCTTTTTGAATAAAGTCATGAGATACACTTACTAGTTGACAACTGTTTGGGGTTACCCCTTTATTGGTATAGTATGTTTGAAACTTATCAGAGTCTGTGTTAAAGGTATTTGATGCAGCTGGTAGTTTACTTACTAGTGTTGATGCAACAGATGTGTAGTAGGAATTAAAGCAATTTGCCACCTTAGATGTTTCGTGGCATACCTCATTATCGATAGTGAGTACTATGTTAGACCTATCTACTGGCTTATGGCTATACCCCAACTGTTTTAGTTGTTGCCAGAGCTTTCTGGGGTTATGCTTATACTCTTCAATTTTTGAGCAGTAGTGCTTTGCCTTTGCTCCTTTTATAAGTCTCTGTACTCTGTTCCTCACCCTTTGGAATTCATTTAGTGCTGCAATATCCTGTCTGTTTGCTTTAAATCTTTTTAGCAGCTGGTCTCTGAATTTCATATTATCTAATATCTCAGTATTCATCCAGGGTTCAGTTCTTCGTTTAATCCTAACCTCTTTAACTGGTGCAATATTATCAAGAATGGTAGTGAACATTGTTTTGAATTTTTCCCAGGCATCGTTTACGTCCGTGCAACTTGTTATCTCTGTCCAGTCACAATTGTGTAGCCTATTTACCAGTGTTTCTTTACTGTAGTTTCTAGTTGACCTCATTTTTATTGTCCTGTGTAGGCCTATCCTATCCCTAGTGATTTTCCTGGTGCAGTAAATGATGAAATGATCACTAAGACCTGTGGTAATGACGCCTGACTGACTAATGTTCTCAGAGCGGTTACAAAGTATGTGGTCAATTAGGGTGGCTGAGAACTGTGTGATCCGGGTTGGAGTATTAATTAGTTGAGTGTAACTATTTAATCCTAGAATTTGCTTATACCTTTTGCATAGCCCGTTATTTTGCTGCTGAAAACAGATATTGAAGTCGCCCAGTATTATTGTCTCGCAATTGTTTTCAACTCCGGACAAGACTCTGGAAAAGTCTTCTAAGAACTGGTCCTGGGTAGGAGGGCGGTAACTAGTTCCTACTAAGATGGGTTTGGTCTTAGGAAGCAGCACTTCAAACCATAGAATCTCCAGTTTATTGTTATTTAAATCAGGTCTTGGGTTGTAAGCTAAGTCATTTCTAATGTAGGCACATACTCCACCACCCTTTCTGTTCCTATCTAAGCGTTTTATATTGTAACCATCTATTTTGACCTCGTCGTCAGTCACCGTATCATCCAACCAAGATTCAGAGATGGTTATAACTGCCGCCCTAATTTTGTTAGCTAGAATCCTAATCTCTGCCAATTTAGGAAGAAGTGATCTTGCATTGACATGAATAAAGTGAAGGCCTGTTTTCATAAAACAATCATAATCATCAATATATGGCAATGGGTCATTTGTATTAAAATTAGGTAAATCAATGTCATCACTGCTAAAGGGTAACTGTGCCAAAGTGCATTTGTTACACACAAAATGAATTCTGGCACCGTTGCTATAATTGTACATACATCCATCATGCACCCACCCCTTACACATTTTACATAAGGTGCCTTTTCTGTTTTTCATGCGTACTTTAGTACAGTGTATGCACCTGTTTGGTAGTGTTTGAGATAATAATGGCTGTATTGTCTCACATTGACCTATGTATGCATTACATATGGAGTTAAGGTTATCATTCCTAGCTACTAGACCGTCATTATCGCCGTCATTTATCTGTCTGTTTTGCCTCTGCACAATAGTTTGAGGTCCTGGATTAATTTGGATATCACCACTTAAGAGCGCTACAATAAGAGCTGTGTGCCACTGTTTTTGTTTGGGTATGCGGTGTTGCCATACCTTGCGGCGATAGTGACATTTACTTTTCTGGTAGGATGGCAACTGTTGGGCTTTTACTGTCCAGGGCGCTGTTACTCCATTCACCTTTTCCAGCCCCCATGACTGATTTCTTTCTTCATGGAATTGAAGAAGAAATATAAATATAATTATGGCAGCCTGTACCCCCCTAATGCCTGCCATTTTCACTCTTCGCTCTTTTACTCATATACAATAATATTTATTTCTCTTTTCCAGTCCCTAGTACACTTAGTATCTGCTTTAGCAATCACCACTGAATTACTAGTAAAATTTCCTCTTCAAAACCCTCTTCACTGCTCACTTTTCCCTTAACTTCACAACTCCCTTACAGTTAACCCCTTATTACACACTCCCCTTCCCATCTCACTTCACAGTCTGGCTTCCCCAATTAACTTCTAACTCCTTTCCATTCTGGTAGACCAGAAAGGTTTAATCCATGGTTTTATCCTTCCAAATCCCCCTCAATTCCATTTATCGGGGGTTGTGTGGTGTTGTTGTCTCCTGACCTGTTCTGCTGACTCAGCCATTTTTAAAACACTGAGGGGAGTAACGCCACCTACAACCTGACTTTCCTTGAGTTTATAGATATATTTGGCGTTTTCTGCTATGATTCTCTCACTGTACACTGGTCAGCTGAATATAGGTCAGCTACTAAAACATTAACCTTGACTGTTTAACTATTCACTTCTTTCTCACGACTGGCACTGAGGGATAACCGTCCTATAACCTTGGAGTTTTGTACTGTTGATTTGACGATGTCTCCTGTGTTTCCCTCTCGTTAGCACTGGTACAGGTGATATGATGGTGGTACAGATATGATGCTACTGTCAACAGATGAACGTCAGTAAAGATGAGAATTTCACTTCGCTAGTTGTACGTCTGGCAGTAGCTGCTGTTTGGATGCCGGTCAGCCATGTTTAAATGCTCAATTCTTTCCCTCGTTTGGCACTGAAGAAAAAAGTCCTACAGACCTGTCATTTCCTTGGAGATTTAGTTGATCAGGTTTTCTGCCATGTTGTCTTCCCGTTAAACACTGGTGCAGTTGATATGGAGGTCAGTTATTTCATTGTAGTGGAAAACGTCTCATGTCTGGTTCACGTCTGGCAGCAGGTCTGGTACTTGAATGCCGGTCCCTCTTTTGTCATATTTAGTCCATTTCGTTGTCGTCACCGTCAGTTTTTATGTCACTATAGGTTCCTTGCATGTTGTTGCAGCAGTACTTGCAAATTTGGCCATCACTGGAGTTCGGATAGGCCCAGGGGACGGCAAGATATAGGAGCAGCCTTGTTGCTGCTTGCTGCGGCTGCGGCTAGTCCCTAACATTTTTCGGATAGACCGTCTGATCTTTGCAGGACCCCACATCTACCAAAACATATACTCACACACTAGTTGGAAAAGGTAGCGAAACTGTACGTATTGATTGATAAATTTACCCTTCAAGGAAGGTATAAGTAGGTTTATACAGTTAGTAACTAATATTAGGATTATTGAGGTAACTTTAGATATTAATAATGTAGTCCTAGGATCTTAACTTAGGTACGATTAGGGTTTTGATATAGGCGAACATTAGGTTACATTAACTATGGAGAGCTGGCAACTCCACACTTGAACAAAGGCAGCAGGGAGTGAGAGAGACGCTAGTTCTCCCTTCTTGGACTGGACACCTAGTGACAACAGCGTGCTAGGAGCTACGGCTCGGTGCCCTGTGTGTCTCCAAAATACTTGGTCTGTGGAATAAAGAATCATAGAGGCTTTCCCGATGTATAGCAGATATTCGTCTCTATCCAAGCCCCCAGCAAAAAGACAATTCCTTTCATTTCCCTTAGTATAGCTGGCCGGCGATATTCTGAGGAAGGCGAGTCATTTGAGCTGTGGGTTGTAAGTGGGCAAACGCCCACTATAAGGTAATAATTGTGGGCATCTCCCCTTAATTAAGTATTAGTCTGGAAGCTAGTGTCACTTAGTGCATAAATATAGCTTAGGGAATATAATTTGAAACCAAGGAGCTCTGAGTGCAGGCAGGACACTAATACCAACTGAAATCAGGCCTTCACTGCATGTGGTGTCTTTAAGATGAGGGACCAGAAGGAGCTAAGAGTTGGGGTGAAGTCCAGAGTGTCTGGTGACATTCTCCACCACCAAGTTAGTCAGATGCTTTATCAGTGAATGTAGTTAGGAATTTCTAGCAAGGTCAGTTGCATCTGGAAATGTGTCCTATAAGCCACTTGTGAGCCTGAGAGGATTAATTTCAGAGTGTCTGTGTCAACAGTACTTGCCAGGGGAGCAGCTTACAAGGGGGCAGTCCAGACTAATTTCTACAAATGTATTAAGAACATAAGAAAGAAGGAACACTGCAACAGGCCTACTGACCCATGCGGAGCAGGTCCATGTTACCCCCCGGATTAGCCCAATGACCCACCCAGTCTGGTCACCTCCACTCAAGGATGGAGCACTGCACCAGACCCAGCAGCACAAGCTAGTCAGGTCCAACTCACACCCACCGACACCCACTCATGTATTTATCTAACCTATTTTTAAAACTACACAACGTTTTACCCTCAATAACTGTACTCGGGAGTTTGTTCCAATCATCCACAACTCTTTTACCAAACCAGTGCTTTCCTATATCCTTTCTGAATTTTTCCAACTTGCAACCATTGCCGCGCTATTTACATCCCTTTTATTTATTCCTGTTTTCCATTTATACACCTCGATCATATCTCTCCTAATTCTACGCCTTTCGAGAGAGTGCAGTTTCAGGGCCCTCAGTCTATCCTCATAGGGAAGATTTCTGATACATGGGATCATCTTTGTCATCCTCCTCTGCACTTTTTCCAGAGCATTTATATCCATTCTGTAATACGGTGACCAGAACTGAGCAGCGCAGTCTAAATGAGGCCTAACCAAGGATATATAGAGTTGAAGAACAACCTGAGGACTTCTATTATTTATGCTTCTAGATATGAAGCCAAGAATTCTGTTAGCTTCATTGCGAACACTAATGCACTGTTGTCTTGGATTTAGATTACTGCTAACCAGAACTCCTAAATCCTTTTCGAAGTCAGTAGTATTAAGATCTACATTATTTAGTTTATATATGGCATGTTTATTTAACTGTCCAACATTTAGAACTTTGCATTTGTCAGCATTAAACTGCATCTGCCACTTCTCCGACCATTGCATCAGTCTATTCAAATCATCCTGGAGTGATCTATTGTCCTCATTAGAATGAATTGGAGTCAGTTATGGTGGTATGCTATGTCACGAGTGTTTGCCAATGCCTTCATCTGTAACCTGTAAATGTTGTCATGTGGAGGAAAAAATAATTTCATAGACTATCTAAGAAATACGTTGTGAAGGGACAGTGGTCACCTGATGACGTGTTACTTGTAAAGTGAATGAGAAAGGAATGTCAGATCCAGTATTGGAATAGCTTAGGATGTGTCGCAGTCATTTGAACTATGGCTTCAAGTTATGTTCTCTAGTAGTACTCAAACAGTCCTGAAATCGACGCAGCGTCGTGGGAGAAACAGGGAGCATCAACATAGAATGAAGGTGAGCGACATCAAAGGTTTCAGGGTTAACGCAGGTACTGGAGTCAGTCAACCAGGTGTTGACCGAAAGTGATACCGGTTTCTGAGGAAGTTGAGTGGCGTGTCAGGGTAAGAAGTGTGTGGTGCAGGGATCAGGAACCCCGGGGAAGACAGCATGAACATGACATTACATGATACATCTTTCTTAAAAGGAGAGGGGAGGACGTGGCTAAGAATGACACCTCTGAGGAAAATAATAAAAATATATACTTGTCCTTAAACCACGATCTGCTTCGGTGCGACAGGCAGTGCTGACGCTCCATGCAAACCATCCTCCACACTTCCTTGCATACCAAGATTCTCAGCACACAAGAATGGCACTTCCTCAAGTGATGAACAAGGGATGAACATGGGGAATATATAATAGCTAAATTCAGATCCAAGTACCTACAAAAACCTCTCACAGTGATAAACATCTACAGAGTACCACAGTCAAATATTAGCCGTTTTAGTGAAAACCTAGCAAGTATGATTCGACCAATAATAGATGTGGGCGACCAACAACTGTTGACTGCCACACCAGGAGTCATACCCCGTTCACTGTCTCTCCCGGATCCGAAAGCGGACTAAGAGCTGAATTACACTGTGGAAATATTTCCCCAATAATGGGAGGGGGGGAGGGTAGTTATTTGGCATTAAGATTTGATCCGAGGAAGAAGGCAATAGGTCTAATACTCTTGATCCCTACGCAGCACCAAGTGACCTCTTCCCCCTCAATTATTAAGTCGTTTTGAACCACATCATAGACAGATGTTAGCAACTGATGAGTGAAAAAAAGGTGAAAAAATGCCTGAGAAGCATTTTCTCGACTCTCCCCAGTTTTAATGTCGCCTACATCAGACAGAAGTCTGCAACGCAGGCGAAATGTTTCAACAAATACATTCATGTGGCGAAAAAGCGTTCTGTTCATCAACCTGTCTATATTGTGCACCACAGCTTGCCCATGATGAAAGATCCAGTAAATCAGCCTCCTCACAGACATCAGTAAATATATATATATATATATATATATATATATATATATATATATATATATATATATATATTATATGATGGGGTCCACCTCTGGTGTAAATTGTGGGACCCATAGCCTCGGAGAAGTGGATAAAAAGGCTTCAAGGAAGAATATTTGGATTTCTTCCTGAAGCCATTTGAATATTCCACTTCCCCTACCACCCCATCTTTTAAACTATTTTTTTTTACCAATAGGAATATTTTATTACATAATATGGCACAGAAGATTTAAGAGATACATTGTTGATATAAAGGTGGCATATATATATATATATATACATGTTGTTACGTGTGTATCACCGATTATAAGGCGAAAATCTCATCCAGCTCCTCAGAGCTGGGGCGTGTGCCCAAAATGCAGCATGCATTACCCCTTTGAACAGCCGCGCTGAGCCGCTGGAACAGAAAACTAGCTGCCCTGGGATCCCTAGTTACCCTGATGAGTCTTTTTCCCAGCTCCTTAAGGAAATTAGATGCACTCTTTCCCCATGAGCCAAGGGTCTCTGAGCCTATGGGAACAAACATATAATGATGGGCAAGTTCTCCATATTTTCTAGACTTTTGGGACTCCCTAAAGCTGGCAGCTGCCCCTCCTTCCTCCCTGGTGTATTGGAGATAGGTATCAGCCAAGGTAGATGCACATGTATAGTCCCACACCACCTGCTTCCCATCTGTCCAGGCTTGAAGGGTGATACCATCTGGACGCTTCTGGCTGCCATCAGATCTGCATAGTTGGGGTGGCTCCCTTACTGCTGGGCATCCAGCTGTTGTGAGGCTCCTTTTGATAATGTTATTAACCTCCTCATGTCTTGCAATCTTTCCCTCAGATTTACGGCACACAAGACCATGGTACTCGAATCGGTCTGCTGCTTCACTGCCACAAATACACCTGTGTTCGGCGAGAATAGGGGCGGCAAGTCGAAGGGCAACACCGATGCGGATGGTCTGTGGGTCGAGGCGTGTGCCAAGGCTGGAGTTGGGAACAGCCAACAGAAAGTCCCCAGCATGAGGGGCTCTCACTGCCAGCAGGCGGGCTCTATCCTTCCCTGACACACTCTGAAGCATCGTTGAGGCTATATTTTCCACTATTGGACCATCCCAGTGCGATTGTTTGTAGTTGTTGGGGGGAGCAGGTCTTGTTTCTGAGCCCGTTAGATTATCCCAGATCATTGCTCCGTCAATGAATTTTTGGTCCTGGGCTCCAATCTTGTCCCTAAGATGTTCAGGGAGAATCGCTGCTACAAGCTCTCTGGATGCAATACACGAGGACAGAAAAGCAGGTAACGCAATCTGTGATGACTTGCGGACACCAATGCCTCCTAGTCTGACTGGAAGTGTAGCTTGGTTCCACTGCCCGTCTTCTAGAGTAAGGTTAAGTACTTTCGTAAAAATCTGCCTCAGAATACTGTCATATTCGTGCAGTATAGGGTTATCATATGAAGGTGCACATCTTAGGAAATATGTCAACCTGGGCAGACTCAAGCACTTTGTGAGAAGGTACAAGGCATCGTGGGTGTCCAGATTGCCTATTCGTTGTTCCATTCTCCTTAACTCTTCCAATTTCTTCCTGAGAATTGTGTCAATGGCATTGCTTCCCAGAGGTGCTCCTAGCAAGACACTATTTGTGGGGGCAATGACTGCTGCTCCTGGTAGTTTTGATCTCACTGCATTTATCACTTGTTGACTGACTGAGATGATTTCACATTTGGATGGATTCAGGACGAGACCCATTTCCTGTCCCCGTGTCATTACCTGTGTAAGGTCATGTAGGAGGGACTCCTTTGTACCTGCTAGTGTGCCATCATCTAGGAACCAGATGTTTAGCTCGCTGGTCAGTCTGACTGTGATTTCCCTAACTGCAATACAGAAAAGAAATGGTGCAAGAGGATCTCCTTGTTGGACACCCTCCGATGATGTGATTTCATGCTCTCCAAAGAGAAGCATTGATTCCTTGCTATACCCAGCTGAAACAAAAGGGAAGAGACCAGGGAAATGTTCTTGTACTGCTGCTAATACCACGTCTCTTTTCAGGAGATTGAACGCATTCTTGAAATCTAATTTTACCACTGCATTGTCCTCAGGCAGGTTGTTGATATATGCCCTTGTTGCATGAACCGCTGCTTCACTTCCTTGAGAGACCCCAAAGCCAAGCTGGTTTGGTTGAAGCATCATGGCTGCCTGTGCACGAATACTTCGGACAGCAGCTTTGGATACGAGGCGGCGTAACGTGTTACCTACTGCAATTGGCCGAATTCCTCCATCCTTCTTTTTAAGTGCACAAAGTGTTGCACCAAAAAAGAAAGGTCTAATTTCATCAGGAATCAGACCAGCCAAGGAATTGTTGACGAACCTTGTGATCTCTGAAAGCAGTGTCTCTGCAATTTCCCCAATAACTGGATTAACCATTTCCTTTAAATGCTGTGGCCTTATTCCAGTGTAACCCCCAGCAGAGCCAGATGGGAACGACATTATTGCTTTGTAAATGTCTGAGTCTTCCACAATCAATGGTTCCATAGTGGGGACAGAGGTGTTGGAACCGTTGGTGCCACTGGTTTCCCTGGCAGGGTGCTTTCCTCTAAGTGCTTCAGCCGTGTCTTATTGCAACCACGAATGAGTGGTATTGATCAATAACAACACTGCGGCTAGCCGAGGATTCGAACCCATGTCGTTTTGGTCCACCTCATGGTGAGCGAGAATCACACATGTCGCTCTAACAAACGGGGACCACGCAATCCTACGACTGCGTGGGTTAGAGCGTCATGTGTGTTTTTAGCTCACCATGAGGTGGGCCAAAACGACATGGGTTCCAATCGTCGGCTAGTCGCAGTGTTGTTATTGAGAGATATATATATATATATCACAAGAGAATTCTGTGTTCAGTCTCCATATCCCCAACAAGGCGTATAACGTAAGCAAAACAGCCACGATTTAAAAAAAGAGCATGCCAGTATATTCCTTCTCCCCGTTCCTATATGGTTTGCAATGATTGAAAACTAGATAAAATGTGAGTTATTACCACTGAAATTAGGCCTCATCTGTTTTCTTGGGATGTATCAAGATGCTGGGAAAATAAAAATACATTGGTATTGTTATTTCTGATACTTTGATTTATCATCATTGGTGTCAGTGCATGATAGAAAAATATGTCCTTTGTTACTCTGTTAAAAAAAAAACTTAATTCACTAAATGTTTACAATCTTTACGAAAACTTGAAGTAGTGAAGCAACGTTACTCCCCCGTCCACACGATATTCCACAAGTTAATTAAGTACAAGGATGGTGTAATTTAGGTCGTCACTGCACTGCTGGCCTTGCTACTGGCAAGACACAGTCACTCCACACCTCAAGAAGTATCCCTTCGATCCCCGTTGGGGAGGGAAACCTTTAACCCTTGTACCAGCACCTGCCTTACTCCTCCACGATGCTTACAAATCATGTAAGGATCAAGCCTAACAGTGGAGTAATCAACGACTCCACTAAGCTTGCCCTTGTTACCGCTGTAAAGACCTGCTTGCAGGTTAAATTTACAGCTATCCACTCGACGAAAGACTCATTCACTGTCGTCTGTACCGACGATCATGAAGCTTCCATACTGATGGCCGACTTCTATTTGAAGACTCTCAGTGACCCACAGTTCACCACCTCTCCCTCACTTTTCTTGATGGCGAAACGTTCCGTTTTCGTCAAACGACTGGACAAACTCATTACTTCCCTATCGACTGCTGACATCAAGACATCCATCGAAGAACAAAACACTTGGGTATCAATCGTTAAAATTGTCAAAATACCTAACTCTCCTACAATGATCAAGCTTACCTTCTCCAACATCAATATGTCTACTAGAGCACTGTCTGATGGCCTAGCTATCTCCTACTATCACATCCATCCGAGCCACATAGAACCCGAACGTTTCGCCCACATCTCGCCATGCTGGACCTCCTACTCCTATCACCACTCAACGCCTGACATGCCCCTGCCTCAACTGCAAGGGTATTCACCACACCCTTGCAGCAAAATGCCCTCTACGCAAAGAAGTCCTGGCCAAGAAAATCATTGAAGAAACCAAGAAGAACAGCCCTAAGTCGCCGACACCACCAAAATCCTTCAAGCTACACGACAGTCATCTCCCAGCAACTCCCTCTCTGCTCTTCCTGACGCTGCTCCATCCAAGGTGCTGTACTGTATGATGTATGCTCACCTCGCTAATGCTGCAAACCCTGGCTCATTCAACAACAATCAACGAACTGTTTCGTCTAAACAGCATGCCAAACTTTAACTTTCCAGATTCACCACCATCACAAGACCTCAAGCTATTCCCAGACATCGCTAACTTCACTTCAACCCCAGGTCCTACTCACATCTCTGACCAAGACTACTCCAGAACCAACACCACCGTCTACCGCCATCCCTCACCACCCACCAACAGCCCAGCAAACAACAATCGACCCACTCTCCCAGCCTCCTCTCAACACAATCACAGAAGAAGAAATAGAACCAGAACATCATGAACAACTCTCTGACGGCGAAGAAGAAGCAGACGAAGAAGTAACCGAAGGCAATCGTTACCTAAACCAAGTCTTTAATGAGAAGCTAACCTTCTATACCACCCCCTACTTCCCAAACGAAATGAACGCTGGTAAATTACTCGACTATGTGAAAGTTGGAATTATGAAAAACACCTGTAACCCACCTCACAAAACCACTATTGAAGAAATAGTGACTCACCTCGTGATGAACCTAAACTACCCCAACCACAAAATGCAATTATTCCACATGTCCAAGAGAGACCTCAAAAAACTCAAAAGTGGCTCCTTCACCAACGAAATTTAGCCAACCACACTACACACCTCGTTATGAATTCACTCAACTACAACACACGACCTGAGCCTCCCGACTCCTAACGCCCTAGTCAGACCAGCTCTTCACCTCAGTCTGATACAAGCCAGCCAGCGAGCACTGTCTGCAGTCTGCTCTCTACATGCCCTCTCTACTCTGCCTCACAATGCAACGCAGCTGGGTCTAGCCCTGGCTCTTTCACCTACAACTCGAGACCTTCCTCTCACCGATTATTTTTCGCCTGACCACACTTCCGCACTCACCCACATGTGGGTCTTACCTGTAAGTCTTTGTTCGTTCGTAAGTACGAGGATAATGAAGATTGATTGATAACCTCTGCGGCTAGAGCTATTTTTTTCTTTTTACTTAATTAGAAGTATATAATTAAAACTCGAACTTTTTTAAAACTTCTCCACATTGCTTTTCGTGTAGATGAAATATGGTTAAAATTTCATTGCAAAAGATTTCTAAAAATGTTATTATTTGTGCATAAAGAATTCCAAATGACTATTCAGTTTAGGTTTTAGGATATAAAAGTTGTAGTGAATATCCATCAAGCCAAAATCATTTACGAATAAAATAATCACAGAAAATATTTCCCCACGAATACGTCAGCCAAGACTTGAATAACATTTCCACTTAACCCATCAAATAAGACGCTAATACAGAAATTCATTTCTTATTGCTACACTAATCTCGGTGATCACTTAAACTTAAATATTAAATCTAAACAAGTCATACTCATATAAAACAATGTTTGATATTTTCATCTTAGGTAAAATGGTCACAATATTCTTCCCTCCACAAGGTTCCCGGCCACAACAATGCCAGTGCCAGGTTCCCGACCACAACAGTGCCAGGTTCCCGGCCACAACAGTGCCAGGTTCGTGCCAGACTAAACACTTTGATAATGACAATCTCAGAATATTAACAGTTCTGCTGGCAATTATGTAATATGTATTACATTTTTAGGATAAAACTGTAAGGTTCAACACTGAATTAATTATCAACAACTCTTTGCTTTACAGGTTTGTGGTGTTCTCTGCACATAGGACTGTGAATTTACTGCAGTTAATGAAAATAACAAGTGTCGATTTATTGGTGGTCCTAATCCTGTACATCTTAAATACATCCAGGTGACTACTGGTGTAGCTAGTCTAGAACATACTGCATTTCCCACAAGTTTCACATTACAAGCAACACAGAAGCAACACCAACAATAATTCCCAAGTGTTGATACAACTGACAGTTAGCAACATTGTGTTCATTGGTTAGGTGTATTTAAAGTAGGAATATAGACCTACCTGTCATGCGGTGCGAGAGTTGTCCCACGATGACCAGTAATCCACACTTACCTGTAAAGGAAAACAAGGAAATTTATATTAATCATTTTGAAATTTATATTAATGCGGGCATTTTGCTCTTCCATCAAGACCTAAATATCATAACCAATGTACATTAATGATTGTAAATTAATTATTTCATTCGACGCACCCGTCTGGGCAGGAGTCACCTTATCACGCTGGAGCAACCAGAGCTTCGTAATCAAGTGTTACTGGAGGCTGATTATTATTATTATAATCAAAACTATGAGCTAAAATACCAGGGTCATATAGCGCCACTGGTTGTAAGGTTAGTGAAGAGTGCTAAAGGAAGTATTATTAAAGGTTGTGTGATAACTCTGTCGCTGTCAGAGTCAAAGAGCGAGTCTGTGTCAAAGGTGAGGCCATCAGCGAGAAGGGAAGATAAACTATGGGTTCTAGAGCGGTGACGACGTCCAAAGTGAATTCTGCGTGCTCGCCAATAGACTGGACCGTCCAACAAAATATGGTAAACTGAAACTGGAACCTGACAATACGCGCGCAGTGGAACTGGGCGCCTCTCCATGATATACCCATGAGTGAGACGTGTGTGCCCAGTGTGTAGTCTCACAACCTGATATGCCAACGTATGGCAAAATACACAAATTTTACTGTATAGCTCAACAATTTATGATAGAAGACTGGTGAAATAGCGTTGGACTTATACATTCAATTCGGAAGTCATGTTTATCTCCAGTCTTTGTAATACTGTAATGAAATTAAAAACATTGTTGAGTGTTCCAAGCAACTAGTTGACTCACCATCCGTAGGGAAGGAAACTAAGAGATAATAGACTTTTGCAACTAATGACTAATTACACTGCTATGTCAACCTTATTCAATGAATAAGAAATACAAGAGTTGGATAAAATTAATAGGAACACCTTGTTCTTTAACATTTTTTAGTTTCAATAAAGGTTCATCTTCTATTTGCAGCTAAAACAACGCCAATTCATCGAAAAATTTATTCATATAGCATTTGAACAGTATCCAGGGAAAAAATTGAGCCTTGAATTAAACAAAGCCTTCTGAAAATCTTCCAAAAGACGACGGTGGACGAAATCGGTTCCTGACTTGCAGTTCCAACTGACTCTCACAGATCAGATCCGGTGATTGTGGAGACCAATACAAGTGTTCACCTTCACTGTTATGTTATTCATACCAGTTTTAAATATCTCTAGCGGTGTGAATTGGTGCATTATTGTCTTGAATGATAGCACAAAAAGGGACCCGTAATACATTTAAATTGATTATTCAGTTTTTTGACAGTGCAATCAGCAAGTCTTCATCTTATTTTGCTAAATAAATCACAGAAGTTGATTGGTGTTTGCACTGACAAAACTCTAGCCACGTTCATATCACGCCGACCAGCTTAAGGGAAGGACCTCCCTCCCTCAACTATTTTAATACACTGCATCGCGTACGTCAGTAGGCTTCATCAACAAAGACTTTCGTTACAACTTGAGGAATATCTGGTCATTAAAATTATATACCACAAAATATGAGGTCTAGAATTCAGAACTGAACACGAGCAGAACACGAGAGACTACTACGTTGATGGACAAAATGCAGGGTCGCTTAATGAGGTGAGAATATTTTGTAAATCCGGTGGAAATATCTACCTTGCTGCCTTAATTCTGGAGGACTTGAGTTTGTCACTGGCTAACCTTGATGATATTTTAGACATCTAAAATAACATACAAGATGTTCACAGTAATACCACTGTTGACTATGATAAAATTCGCACAATCATTGCCAAGCTACAGTTGTTGAAGAGTTGCTTTATTGAAACAGCGTTTTTTTAAACTGATCAATTTTAGAGGTTAAAAGATGTTATCCTACTTAATCTCATTTCTAAGGTATACTACCTCCCCCGGGATGCCACCGTCAATAACACCCATGTGCCTACTAACTCCTAGATGAACAAGGACAGCAGTTGTAAGGAAACGTGCCAAAAGTTTCCAACCGTGCAGGGGATCGAACCATGGATGTCCAAGATTTCAATGAAAAAAAAAATCTTTATGTGATGGTAGGAGTAGTGGTAATGGTTGTAGTAATAGATGGTAATTCTCGGCAGCACACTGGTTCAGAATTTGTATTAACAAGGGGCTTGTCAACTGGAATCTGTCTTAGTTGTGTGTAGATGTATAATGATACAATGATGAGAGCGGCTACATAACATTTACCTTCGAATTTTTCCCCCTTCTTTTATTCAAAGTTTTGAAACATCGAAGTTCACCAGATGAGTAAACAACTTTCTATGATGGACACACATTGTTCCTATTATCAATCTGCGGTTTCTAATATGTAAATCTCTTCCCATCCACTGCATGAAATTTAGCCCACCAGCTTGTCTTTTTTTTTTTTTTCATTCTTTTCTTTCGTCCAGCGAGGAAGTATTTGCTTATTTTCTCGGGTTACCTTCTATGTTAGCATGCAGCCTGTAACTTGTGTTACTAGCTATGTTCTATCAAATGTGTTAAAGCACACTGAACAAACGAATCGTCATCTGAATAATAAAAAAAATCCAACTACTGCTTGTCACTTAACTACAACTTTGTGGTGTTCCAATTCCATCCACTATAACAACTAATTATTGGAGGTCAATAATTCCTCCCTGGGTAATAGCCTCAAATCTTGTCATTCTCTTCTGATTTTTTTTTTGTCCCGCCTTGTCTGCCATTACCTGGTACTCCAGCGAAGTCGACAACGCATCATCAAACCATTTTAGCCAAACATTTAAATTTAAGGCGGTATTTCCACCACGGATAAATTTAAATATTTACTTACACAATAACCAAGATTATCTCAATAACAAAACTTTCCACGACTGTAATAGACAAGAACAAAAATACAGAAATGGTGAAGAGGTTAGTAGAGGAGACAAAGACCAGGTTAAGTAATAAGTTTCCTGAAGTTTAGTGCATTTGATAATGTAATGAGAAAGGAGGACAGTTACAGAGAACCAGGAATCGACTAAGATTCATGTTTGGAATGTGATTCTTCAACAAGATGGCGTCTATGAAGGCTAGAAACGTAAAGGAGTTTTGGCAGAGGACCAGTTAATAGAATTACAAAAATATGAGTAACAAAAAAGAGAATTGCAAGTGTCAGCAAGGCACTAGCAATGCTGATACCGACCAGATGTGGAAAATAACACTTATGCAGCTCTCCTGCTGTACTCCGTTTTTATTCGTATAGACTACCTCCATTATCACTGCTATTATTTCTTCGTTAATACAACACACTGCACACCACCAACACAATTTCCTCCTTTTTTATCGCTCAATTCCCCTGCTCCCTCTTGCATATATTCTGCCTCCTCCCCTTAACTTTTCGCCACAGGCATCAGACATTCTATGAGCCTCCTTTGTAACTCGGGCTGCAACCCCTTGTGCCAGGAATCTCTCAAAAGAATTAGAGCTTTGGGAGCTGAGAGCCTTATACCAGGGAGAACACCGGTCCTGGTATACCAGAGATTTAAGGCAGCGGTTCGTTTGTTTAGTATAAGATGAATCAAGTCAGCTGGTATTATACGTCTGTGTGATGGTGGTGTCTCCACCCAGATTATCCTTTCAGTGACTTTTTATTTCAGTTCCTTCCTGGTGGGAAAGAAAATTTTGTCTCTTTTTGTAACATCACAGATATAATTGGTGCAGATGTTTCATCTAGTAAATTATTGATGGATGATTTATATGAGCTAACATTGTAGAGGGTGACCATTGACATTCCATGACTGTGTCCTCTTTCTTCCTCAGAAAACAATACTCGATGAATAGAAACCTGGCAAACCTCAAATTCAACGACTAATACATTCCAAGAAGAAAGGAATTGCACCAAGCCCAGGAGCTTAACACCAACTGCTAATAAAATGGTGATCAATAGAAAATTCGCTGTGCTGGACAAACTAGAGTTGGAAGGTCGTGATATTGTTCCACAGAGGAAACCAGAATTAATCAACGCAGAATGATATAATTTCCTGGAATGACTGATGTTATTTGATGTGGGGATATATGGGGACACGTTTAGGAACAAATAATAGTGAGAGGAAGGTCAAAGGATAATTTTGAAAAACCAAGTGAAATATTTTTATAGCCGAGAATGTGATGGACTGTACAGCATACTACAGAAATTTAAAAAAAATGATGATAAATAAAAAAAAATATATACATTCCTTTAATTATTTATTTATTTATTTTATTAATTTATCGAAACATCAATTATTGACTAGTTTGGGAGTTTACTCTATCATCAGACACTGTACAAAATCATAGATCAGTTATAAAGAACCTGATCTTAACATATGCTAAACATTATGTTATTATAAGTATTATGGAAAGATAAAAAAAATAAAAAGTAGGAATAGAGTAAGTTACTTTATTTCTAGTTATGTAATTTTATTTTCATTTTTAAGATACTGGAACAAAGTAGAACTCATCTGTCCAGTATTTCATCCTAGTTGTCTTGTGTTCCAGCATCCTACCTGGAAACTGACGCCAGGTCTTGTGTTCCAGCATCCTACCTGGAAACTGACGCCAGGTCTTGTGTTCCAGCATCCTACCTGGAAACTGACGCCAGGTCTTGTGTTCCAGCATCCTACGTGGAAACTGACGCCAGGTCTTGTGTTCCAGCATCCTAAACTGATGCCAGGTCTTGTGTTCCAGCATCCTACGTGGAAACTGACGCCAGGTCTTGTGTTCCAGCATCCTACGTGGAAACTGACGCCAGGTCTTGTGTTCCAGCATCCTACGTGGAAACTGACGCCAGGTCTTGTGTTCCAGCATCCTACGTGGAAACTGACGCCAGGTCTTGTGTTCCAGCATCCTACGTGGAAACTGACGCCAGGTCTTGTGTTCCAGCATCCTACGTGGAAACTGACGCCAGGTCTTGTGTTCCAGCATCCTACGTGGAAACTGACGCCAGGTCTTGTGTTCCAGCATCCTACGTGGAAACTGACGCCAGGTCTTGTGTTCCAGCATCCTACGTGGAAACTGACGCCAGGTCTTGCGTTCCAGCATCCTACGTGGAAACTGACGCCAGGTCTTGTGTTCCAGCATCCTACGTGGAAACTGACGCCAGGTCTTGTGTTCCAGCATCCTAC
>NC_091320.1:11604120-11650647 GCF_038502225.1 Cherax quadricarinatus
TGATACAGTGTGAACCCGTCTGTGGAATATTTTGGGGACCAAATAAGTTTCCACAACATTGTATGAGAACGTCCTGCGAGCCTCAGTAGGTAGACACTGCACCTGTTTGTAGAGGAACTAGGCTTGTATACCATGTACATGTACTTGTAGTGAAATGAAGATTTTACTTTAGTCTGGTATTCGTGGGGCTCGTGCAAACATCCCTAAGATAAACAGAAATATACCTGGTAGGATAATTCCTATTAAACCAGCTGGTCTGGTTGTTAGCACACTGGCCTGTGAGTTTAATGGCTCATTATGGGTTTGAGTCCCAGCCGTTTTATTCTTTATTCTTTATTTTTTTGCATTTCTTTTATTTACGTCCTTGTATAGGATGACTCGTTTTCTTTTATTCGTAAAAGAAAATCTCTCAGTTTAAGGGTAACAAAAGTATAAACGAAACATTGAACTCATTTCTTCCCTATACCTACTGTCCTTGTTCGCCTAGCAGTAAATAAGTACACGAGCGTTAGTCAACCGATGGGGGTTCCATACTGCGGGAAAAGATTGAAGGACACCAGTGGAAATAAGATATACAGTCCTCTACTTTCTTGGGTTACACTGGGTGACTAACCCTCCTCAAGTTAAAAATCCGAACAAATCTTATCTTGACATCAGCTTAAAAAATCGTGAACGACTCTCAGTCGTCTACCTTTAGGTATTCAAACACTTCCCTATCAAACAACACTCGTAGTAATTAGAACTGACAAATATTTAATAAGAGAACAAGGAATTTAGGGCAGGATCACATTCTTCCTTGTCATTATTATAAAAAAGTTTCCTTATACCTGCTGTCCCCGTCACCTAGCAAGACAGTAGGTACCTGTCTGGCCAGTGGTCTTGTTGACGGTGGTCCGTGATTTGGTACGTAACGCTCTTGCTTCTTACATGGAATGTCCGTGGTTCGATCCCCGGCAAGATTGAAAATACTGGACGTGTTTCCCTACACCTGTTGTCCCGTTCACCTAGCAAGCAAGTAGGTATCTGGGTGTTAGTCGACTGCTGTGAGTCGCATCCTGGGGGACAAGATTAAAGGACCCCAATGGATATAAGACAGTCATCGATGACGTACTAACTTTCTTCGGTTATCCTGGGTGGTTAACCCTCCGGAGTGAAAATTCCGAACAAAACCCTATTTATCTTAGTGAAATGTAAGAGAGGCGCCAGCTAATAAAGGAGACAACCCGCAGTCGTTTCATGTGTAGCTCAACTACAAGATCGTCTACAAGAACTTCTACATCATCATTCATGAATAGGAATCTAGATATTATATAATTCCATCTTGTCTTTTATAAACGAGAGAATTGTATAGTAAAATGCTTGGGGCTTCAGTTAGTAAAACGAGAGACCTACAGTTTAACATTTTTATTATGCACCTCACACCCATCCTCTGGGCGGTAGTCGAGGAATTGCAGAGGTACATAATGGGTCCAGGGACTGGGCAGCAAAATTTTGATAGCTGACCAAGTTAATGAAATATTTACATGTTTATATCTGGTCAGAATCGTACTGACTTTATATGCAATCATTAATTATGTCCAGAGGCGTCGTAAAGGGGGGGGGGCGGGGGGCCGCCCCGGGTGACACCATTTAGGGGGTGACACTATAGAGCCTCTAAAGAAGGTGACACTAATGCCCAAACGAATGTTGCACCAACATAAGAGAAGAATCCTTCGTTTCTATATAGCCTCTTATACATTAACAAAGTACAAATAAGCCTATATAGGGAAAATCATTGATTTTGATGATGTGATAGATGATTTTGCATAATTGAAGGCAAGAAAATGTAAGATCAGATTCATTGAGATGTTACCTGTATTCAAGGTCAAATCGGAACTAGTGTTTTTCTGATATTGCAATGTTTCTTTTTATTTTTTTTTTATTTTTTTTCCATGGTTGACGATGAATAAATGTAGGATCTGTTGCCTGTACTCAAACGGGTATTTGAGTTTGCTTCCTCAGTATTATTACGATTATTTATTTTATCATTAATAAAGTTGAGAAGTATTCTCCTGTTCGGTTTATGGCCCTTAAATGTTCTCATAGCTAAACATTAGTCACTGGTCATGCAGTAGTGATATAACTGGAGTTTACCACCCCCTTCCCCCCACCCTTGAATTTCATGGGGGTGACACCAAAGCTGCTGCCCCGAGTGACACCAACTCTAGCGACGCCTCTGATTATGTCTCTCTCTCTCTCACACACACATACACACACACACACACACACACACACACACACACACACACACACACACACACACACACACACACACACACACACACACACACACACACACACACACACACACACACACACACACATCCACTTCGGTAATGCTTTATTTACAGTGATCAAAGTTAGGATATTTTTCCAGAATGGTTTGTAATATGCCTCATTTCTGAGTGAGATTCTCCGAATTCACTAATTTTATCGCATTCCAGCGCATAGTAACTCAAGGTGTCACAATTGTCCATCAGGAAAAGTTTACATTTCGTAAACCCAGCCGTAACTGAATGGTAGTGACATCTAAGAGTCTACTTATTTTGTTGGATGCACCATAGACATGTGGCTCCTCGTGCATGATAGAATGATGATAGTTGGACTGACTGGTGTCAGTCTCCCTCAGTCTTAGGTCAATAAAATCTAGCTGAAGTTCTTTTCGTATTATTGTCCTCAAACTGCTAACTGAAAGCCCAAGATTGTAATCAACTCCCTATTTGAAGGCATATAACTAAGCCTTTCCATCAGTTCCTTCATGCATCTGAAGACCAGTGTGAGGTGGAATCTACAGAACATACGCTTCGCCTCCACTGTCCACATTCCTACTATACCTGTTATTATGCAATGTGCTGCAATAAAAATATATAAAAAAAATGCTCCATAGTTCCGGGATTTGTGCTGAAACTGCACGTGTATTATTCCTGGTCAGTCAGAGTTGCCAGGAGAGAGAAGAGTGAGGTGTTTTGTGCATTAGGTGAAGCACAGCAGCTGGAGCAAGATGTAGGTGTGTGAGTAGGTGAGTTTTTTATAGTTTATACTATAGGTAATTTTGTGTTTAAGTGGTCTCATGTTTACCTGTAAGGCCCTAGTGTGCAGAGGCCTGTTTAAGTTTTGGAAGAGTACTCGTATGTAGTGTGGTAATGTCTGTTGTAGTAGAGTAGATTGTAGGTTGTATATACGTTACTATTAATATATTATATTTTTGTATAGGTGAGTTCTTGTGTCTTGTGTCCTTCCTTACAATAAATTATTGAGTAACGTTCTCCATTAAATGTGAAGGTGTAAGCTGGCCCAAGAGTCGTTTCTTTTTATATTTTTAATATAAATGCCCCTAAATAGGCAGGTCATTTACCCTTTAGGAGCCAGGACTTTCTATTTACGTTACGCAGTAAAAAGCGTAACACCTGTGTCTGGCTTAACACAGGCATGCCACAGTTTATACTGTAATAAAGTTGGTAGAATTACCGACAATATGTAAAGTAAAAGGACACAAGTGCAACTAATGTGACATTTTTATTATGACAACGTTTCGCTCACCAGGAGCTTGACAAAGCTCCTGGAGAGCGAAACGTTGCCACAATAAAAATATCGCATTAGTTGCACTTGTGTCCTTTTACTTTACACGGTTTATACTTAAGGCATTGAGAGCATTTATAGATGATAGGGAATCAGTTACAGTTCATGTGTCAACATTAGATATTTGGACCCATTTGAGTGCGAGGAGTATGGCAAACAGTTCTGTTTGAAGGGTAGAAACCCAGTTATTGATGCGTGCTTCAATTTCTTTGAGAGCTATCGCTCTGGAAGACAACAGCAGCACTACCAGCTGCACCAGTGGATTGGTGAACAGAAGCATCCACATAAATAATTTGTGAAAGTGTGCTGTGCTATTAAGTCATCAGTACATCTTAAGGTATCCTGCTTGGCTTCAAGGCGAACCTTTGGTTTGAACTTAAGAAATTTTTATTAGGGGGGCAAAGGGAGAGATAGTGGTTTGGATTGGGGTAATATCCCACCGAGCAGGGAAGTACCATTGTTGCCTTACTCTACATACATCATGTATTTGATTCATGAGGAGGTCAGGTCCAGTTTTTACGAACCATCTGAGGAAGAGCTCACCAGTGCTGAGGAAAGTTTGGAGGGCTTCTTTGCAAAGGTTTGGATGGGCTTTCTTGAACATTTTGACCCCACACGATGTCTTATGCTTGGGATATCAAGTTCTTTCCGGATATTTAGAATTTTAGCAGTATGAGGGCATCCTAGGATGATCCTCATTACTTCTTCAGCAGATTTTCCAGAACTCAAACCTTCCAGCCTGACACAAAAGCAAGTAGGAGTGCGGCATAATCATCCAAAAGATCTACAGCATGACTAACCATTTATTTATTTTTATTTATTTATTTATTTTATGTCTTTACAAATAGTACATTGAGATTTTGTATTTACAAGAGTGGGTTGCAATGCAAAGAGTGCCTCTATTATGCCTAGGCATTATGGGCCGACTTAACATTATTGGCTTACAGACTACTTAACACTAAGGATTGCATCATAATTGTGCAGTAGGATTGTAATTATTTCATAGTTGTACAATAGATTATTAATTATAAGTGAATCTAATTTGTATAAGACAAAATATATATATTCAAAAATGCTTTTTGTGAAAACAATGATTCAATTCATGTCAACGATGGATAAAATGTTCAAGGTAATTGTTGAAATTATGATGTGGGAGTCCATAAGTTAGTATATGTGTACTGAGTATTTAGCATTTAGTCTAGGGTGATTAAGTGGCTTTTGAGAATTCTTAAATTGATTTTCAGACCGGGTTACTGTAATATCTTCTGGTAATGAATTCCATATTTTGGGGCCTTTTATATGCATAGAGTTTTTACACAGTGTGAAATGGAAACGAGGTACATCAAAAAGAGATCTGTCTTGTGTTATGGTCATGTGTCCTGTTAAGGTTGAGAAGTTTGAGTGGAGGGTTTATATTTGCGTGTATTGTTCTGCGTATGTAGTAGGCACATGAATAAGTATGGGTGTTCTTAATGGTGAGCAGTTTCAGACTTTTGAAAATTGGTGGAGTATGCTGGCGGGAGTGGGAATTTATTATCATTCTTACTGCTGCCTCTTGCTGGGTTATTAGAGGTTTTAAGGTAATTGAATGAAATAGGTTTTATCAGTATTCAGGGTAAGTTTATTTGTCATCATCCAGGCAAATATTTTCTGCAATTCGGCACTGACTGTGTTTGCTAGTATGACTGTGTTTGGGTTAGAAAAGACATATGTTGTGTCATCTGCAAATAATATGGGTTTGAGTAGCTGTTATTCATTCGGTAGATCACTGATGTAGATGGGAAAGAGAAGTGGTTCAAGGACACTTCCTTGTGGGATACCTACTGTGATTGGTTGGGTGGAAGAGTCTGCACCATTTGCATACGCATATTGAGTTCTGTTACTAAGGTATGATTATAGGTAGTTGAGGGAGTGGCCTCTGATACCATAGTGCATTAGTTTGGAGTACAGCAGTTCATGGTCGACTGTATCGAAAGCTTTCCGTAAATCAATGAAAATGCCCAGCGGGACTTTTTTCTTCGAGTGCGGTTTATATTAGTTCTAGCATGTGTATGATAGCATCATTTGTGCTTTTATTATTCCTGAATCCAAACTGACAAGGGTTTAATATGTTGTGTGAGACGAGGTAGGAATTAATTTTTCAAAGATTTTAGAGAGGAGTGGTAAGTTAGATATTGGTCTATAGTTATTCAAGTCTGCTTGGTCACCTCTTTTGTAGATCGGATTGACCCTCGCTATTTTGAGGATTGTTGGGAAGGTAGATGATTCAATGGATTTGTTAGAGTTTTGCAATGATTGGTGACAATACTTTAGAAGCTTTTTTGTACATTAAAGCAGGCAAGTTGTTTATGTCTCCTGCCTTGTTTTTAAGGGTGTTTATGATGAGCGTACAATGTAAGTTGTCTAAAGCTTCAGTATTTTTGAAGAAAAAAATAAAAAATATGTTTGCTGAAAGGTCGCAAATTGTTAAGCGTAACTGGAGTTTACCTGGAGAGGGTTTCGGGGGTAAACGCCCCCGCGGCCCGGTCTGAGACCAGGCCTCATGGTGGAATAGGCTCTGATCAACCAGACTGTTACTTTCGGCCGCACGCAGACTGACGTACGAACCACAGCCCGGTTGGTCCCGTGATGACTTTAGGTGCCTGTCCAGTGCCTTCTTAAAGACAGCCAGGGGTCTATTGGTAATCCTTCTTATGTATACTGGGAGGCAGTTGAAAAGTCTTGGGCCCCGGACACTTATTGTGTTGTCTCTCAACTTACTCGTGGTGTGCCTGCTTTTCATCCAGGGAATGTTGCATCTCCTGCCGAGTCTTTTACTTTCATAGGGAGTGATTTTCGTGTGCAGGTTTGGTATCAATCCCTCCAGGACCTTCCAAGTGTATATTATCATGTATCTCTCTCGCCTGCGTTCCAGGGAATACAGATCAAGGGCCTTCAGCCGTTCCCAGTAATTTAGGTGCCTTATCGTGCTTATGTGTGCCGTGAAAGTTCTTTGTACACTCTCCAGGTCTGCAATGTCACCAGCCTTGAAGGGGGCCGTTAATGTACAGCAGTATTCCAGCCTAGATAGAACAAGCGATTTGAAGTGTCATCATGGGCTTGGCATCCCTAGTTTTGAAGGTTCCCATTATCCATCCTATTATTTTTCTAGCTGATGAGGTACATACATTGTTGTGATCTTTGAAGGCGAGATCCTTTGACATTATCACTCCCAGGTCCTTCACATTTCTTTTCCGCTCTATTGCATGGTTAAAATTTGTCATATACCCTGATACATTTGTAATTTCCTCAAGTTTCTCATATTTGAGTAGTTGAAATTTCTCCTCGTTGAACTGCATATTGTTGTGAATGGCACATTTGAACATTTGGTTGATGTCCGCTTGGAGTCTTGCAGTGTCTTTGATGAAGGTCACTGCCATGGCAATCTGGGTGTCATCCACAAAGGAAGACACGGAGCTACGGCTTACATCTCTATATCAGAAATGAGGATGAGGAACAGAATGGGAGCGAGTACCGTGCCTTGTGGAGCAGAGCTTTTCATGGCTGCCTGGGACTTTACTCTGTTTACTATTACTCTTTGTGTTCTATTTGTCAGGAAGTTATAGATCCATCTACCATCTTTTCCTGTTAATCCTTTATCTCACATTTTGTGTGCTATTACACCATGGTCACACTTGACGAAAGCTTTTGCAGTCTGTGTATACTACATCTGTATTTTGTTTATCCTCAACAGCATCCAGGACCTTGTCATAGTGGTCAAGGAGCTGGGACAGGCAGGAACGACCTGCTCTAAACCCGTGATGCCCTGTGTTATGTAATTGATGGGTATGTAGGTGGTTGGCGATCTTGCTTCTTAGAACCTTCTCAAAGATTTTTATATGGGATGTAAGTGCTATCGGTCTGTAGTTCTTTGCAATTGCTTTACTGCCACCTTTGTGGAGTGGGGCTATGTCTGTTATTTTTAGTGTGTGTGGGATGACCCCTGTGTCCATGCTCCCTCTCCATAGAATGCTGAAAGCACTCTATAGAGGCTTCTTACAATTCTTTATGAACACAGAGTTCCATGAGTCTGGGCATGGGGCGGAGTGCATGGGCATGTCATTTATTGGCTTTTCAAATTTGGGCTTCGTTCATAAAGAATTCATTTGGATTGTCGACCCTTTGTCTGGACAGCGGGTCGCTGAACACTGAGTCGTACTGGGACTTTAATATCTCGCTCATTTCTTGGCAGTAATTTCCGAGATTTTTGAGATGACCAGATTTTGGGTTTCCTTCATAAAGAATTCATTGGATTGTCGACCCTTAGTCTGGGCAGTGGCTCGCTGAACACTGAGTCGTACTGGAGCTTTAGTATCTCACTCATTTCTTGGCTGTCATCTGTGTATGTTCCATCCCGCCTAAGCAAGGGCCCAATATTGGATATTGTCTTTTCCTTAGATTTCTCATAAGATAAGAAGTATCAAACACGCTCACGCATGCCCGCTGGAAGTCCAAGCCCCTCGCACACAAAACCTCCTTTACCCCCTCCCTCCAACCTTTCCTAGGCCGACCCCTACCCCGCCTTCGTTCCACTACAGACTGATACACTCTTGAAGTCTTTCTGTTTCGCTCTATTCTCTCTACATGCCCGAACCACCTCAACAACCCTTCCTCAGCCCTCTGGACAACAGTTTTGGCAATCCCGCACCTCCTCCTAACTTCCAAACTACGAATTCTCTGCATTATATTCGCACCACACATTGCCCTCAGACATGACATCTCCACTGCCTCCAGCCTTCTCCTCGCTGCAACATTCATCACCCATGCTTCACACCCATACAGGAGCGTGGGTAAAACTATACTCTCACACATTCCCCTCTTTGCTTCCAAGGACAAAGTTCTTTGTCTCCACAGACTCCTGAGTGCACCGCTCACCCTTTTTCCCTCATCAATTCTATGATTCACCTCATCTTTCATAGACCCATCCGCTGACACGTCCATTCTCACATATCTGAGTACATTCACCTCCTCCATACTCTCTCCCTCCAATCTGATATCCAATCTTTCATCACCTAATCTTTTTGTTATCCTCATAACCTTACTCTTTCCTGTATTCACTTTCAATTTTCTTCTTTTGCACTCCCTACCAAATTCATCCATACCCTACCAAATTCATATACATATATATATATATATATATAGTGTGTATATGTGTGTGTGTAGTCGCCTAGTTGAGGTTGCAGGGGTCGAGTTCAAGCTCCTGGCCCCGCCTCTTCACTGATCGTGTGTGTGTGATAGTGTGAAACCTTTATGTTGGTTCCTCCCGACACCAGTCATCTCCCACTAAGGTAGAGCGACACAGAAAGGAGGAAATGCATTCATGATCACTCAAGCAATCACTGTCTTGCCAGAAGTGGTTAAGGTGGTTACTAGTACAAAACATACAGTGATCCACTAACCGGATTCCTCTGGATTCGCCCGGATTCGGCCAAGAAATAAATGAACAAAGGACCAGATTCAAACGGATTCGTTGGAAATAAGGTATCCTCTGACCGGATTTAAAAGCTGAAGGGTTTTGCGTGCCCTAGGGGTACTTGTACATGTGTATATGTGTATATGTATATGTATATACATCTATATATATATGCAATAAGATATGAATGTATATATAAAATCTTTTATATAAAAGCCTATCCTCGCGAGCCAAATCGGAAGAACTGTAAAATACTTCTTGAAAGACATGTCAGCATGGTATGACAACTGGGAAAATAAGATGGGTGGTTTGGACAGGGTTGTCTTGGACGACAGTGCTGCTGAGGGTGCTAGTTTTGTCCTGGAGGACAGTGCTCCTGAGGGTGCTAGTGTTCTGGAGGACAGTGAAGCAAAAGGAGACATTGGCCCTGGTGATGACACAAGTAAAGACAACGCTATTAAATTCACAGGGGTACGAAATAGAGATACTGCTGGAGATGGAACAAGAGCATGTGATGCTTCAGGAAATAGTGATGACACATTACCAGCAAAACCTGGTAGAAGCACTGTTGTCCATACAGGGGTGATAGGGAGGAAACAGAAAAAAATGCACCAGCAGCGAACGCAGCTACAATGAATCCTAGCAAACGGAAATCCAATCTATGCTCTACTATGCCTTGGGCATCTACAGGTACGGTATATCTGGTAAAACAGGTGGGACATGCACCTGTGGCAACCCCAAAAAATGCCACACCCGTATGACAACAGGAGAGTGCAACTTCCCCTCCTGTAACTTATTTCACTCAGAAATGTGCCATTCATCAATCCATGAAAGAAAATGCTACAATGCATACTGCCAGGCACATCATCTAAGGAGGACAAGAAGACACAGACCAGCCACACTATGGGAAACAAAAGAGGGAAGCCACAACCCCTCCAGAGACAGAGTTTTTTAGAACCAGGAGGGAAAAAAGACTGGTAAGAAATGACAATTCTACACCAACTGAAAACACTTCTGGAGCAGAGGAACAGACATTGCCACCACTCCAGAACAGCAGATATTAGAGCCAGCAAATACAACCCCCCTAAATTCCACCAATATAATGAGATTTATCTTTGCAGACATATAGGGTCTAAAGCTGTCAAAAAACAACAAAATCCCTTACATCAAGGGACTACTCACGGAGTCAAATGCAATGTTTGCAGCATTCACAGAGACCCACATAAAGGATCATTATGACAATGAAATACGGATCTCAGGTTATAACCTATTCAGCTGCGACAGACTAAATAGGCAACAAGGGGGTTGCTCTGTACGTCACAGAGTCACTCATTTGCTCAGAACTACTAAACACCTCAAATTATGTAGTTGAAGTTTTGGCGGTAAAGACTGAAAACTAAAACCCTGTAATTGTGGTGGTACACAAGCCTCCACACGCAACTTAACAGCAATTCCAGTAGCAGCTTTTGAAAATTGGCCACTGTCTAGAAAATCTCCCAATTATTGCCCCAAACATCCTACTACTAGGAGATTTCAATTTGAGACACATAAAATAGAGGAGTATAGCAAGCAATGTTTTAGAAGAGATCACCCCAGGAGGCAGCTCAGATGAAAATTCACACACACACGAACTTTTAAATCTCTATCAAATTCACCTTAAACCAGCATATATTAGAGCGTACAAGACTGGAAAATACGCTGGACCTCATTTTCACTAACAATGACCATCTAATACGTAATATAACCGTATCAAAAACAACACACTTAAATCACAATATAACAGAGGTACAGACATGTATGCACAGGGTTCCTGACCAGCAAAATGTGATCAGTCATAAAGGTCTCTTCACGAAATTCAATTTCAATGACAAAAATATACAATGGGGTCAAGTCAACCATGTCTTAAGTGAAAAAAAACTGGAAAGATATTCTAAACAACACCGATTTGAACATTTGCCTAGAAAAAAATAGCTCTGTGGTTCTTGAGATCTGCTCAAGACATATTCCATTAAGAAAACGATAGAGAAGATGTAAACTAGAGACGCACCCAATACAGAATAAGGCAAAGAGTCACGAGCTGCCGAGAGGGGCCAATATGTCTGAAATACGAAGGCAGGCACTGGCCAATGAAATTACAAAAACCGAACTTAAGCTGGAGGAATCTTACAGGAGACAAAAATCTCAGGAAGAACTAAAAGCCATAATGGAGATTGCAAAAAAAAAAAAAATAACTTCTCATATGCCATATCTAAGGGAAAAACAATATCCAGTATTGGGCCCCTTCTTAGGCGAGATGGGACATACACAAATTACTGCCAAGAAATGAGCGAGATATTAAAGTTCCAGTACGACTCAGTGTTCAGCGACCCGCTGTCCAGACAAAGGGTCGACAATCCAAATGAATTCTTTATGAACGAAGCCCAAATTTGAAAAGCCAATAAATGACATGCCCATGCACTCTGCCCCATGCCCAGACTCATGGAGCTCTGTGTTCATAAAGAATTGTAAGAAGCCTCTATAGAGTGCTTTCAGCATTCTATGGAGAGGGAGCATGGACACAGGGGTCATCCCACACACACTAAAAATAACAGACATAGCCCCACTCCACAAAGGTGGCAGTAAAGCAATTGCAAAGAACTACAGACCGATAGCACTTACATCCCATATAAAAATCTTTGAGAAGGTTCTAAGAAGCAAGATCGCCAACCACCTAGATACCCATCAATTACATAACACAGGGCATCACGGGTTTAGAGCAGGTCGTTCCTGCCTGTCCCAGCTCCTTGACCACTATGACAAGGTCCTGGATGCTGTTGAGGATAAACAAAATACAGATGTAGTATACACAGACTGCAAAAGCTTTCGACAAGTGTGACCATGGTGTAATAGCACACAAAATATGAGATAAAGGATTAACAGGAAAAGATGGTAGATGGATCTATAACTTCCTGACAAATAGAACACAAAGAGTAATAGTAAACAGAGTAAAGTCCCAGGCAGCCATGAAAAGCTCTGCATTGCTTCTAATATACCAATATTGTTTCATGAAGAAAGCATAGAGGTGTCTGTGTAATATGGAAATATTTCTCCTGTTTAGCTTCATATTTACATTGATGGAATGCCTTAGAGAATGACTCTGATTCTTTTGCATTTCTGTTTTATACAAAATGTATTTCTTCTTATTCGTACACAAACTTCAGAATAGCTCCTGCCTCTTAAATTTATTCATTTTTGCAATATTAACGCATCTTTAAAAAGACAAAACAGTTTTTTTTCTAAGTGGTTGCAGATTTTACAATTAACAACTAATTGAAAAAAATAAGAATTATTGGTTTCTGCTTGATAACCGGAGAATGACTGCTGATTGGTTTAAAGCTTTTAGTACGGTGTATTTTCGTAAAATGAAGGTTTGTATTCTTATTAGGACGGTAAGTCCCCAAACGCCTGTTTTTTTTTTCTTTTTTAATAATTTTGGAGACTAATTTTCATGTGATAACTTGAGGACGCTTCATCTGATCTACACCAACCTCTCAACAACTGTTTATCTTTTAAGAAAGTCTTGTATTTTTTTTGGACTGTGTAGATCCTAATCTGCTATGTTCTTGGAACAACTTGCCATTTTGGTTACTGTGTAATAGCTTGAGAATGCTTCTTTAAATCGATTTTGTACTTTCAAAGCTGGCATATCTTAAGTAAAGAAAGGTTTAGGATTTCATTGAGTTTTATTGGCTTCAATTTGCCACTTGTATTTTCTAAATGGTTCGGTGGGGCTTTGGCCCCCCGGGACCCTCTCCTGGTAGACGCCAGCAATAAAAAAAAAATGTCGTAAGCTCTATGGCAAATTTCACTCTAAATTTAATATCATTAATTAATCTTGCATTTTCCGTGCTTGGCTGATTTTAGTTCTAGTTCCTGTAACTCTTCAACTCTTGTAGGTGTTTTCCATACAGCTCCAACGTATCTTGAGGGCGTTCGGCCACAAAACCCATAACTTCTTGAGAGTGTTGAGACAAAGGTCCTGGTTCTCTCGGAGGTATTTATCGCCAGGTCCAGGAAAACTTCTGGGTGTTTATATCTCCTAGGTCTCCTGAATGAGTTGGGATGCAGCTTCCCTGCCTCCTGAGAGCCTTGAGATATTGTCTACTTGCTTTCTTGTGTTGAGGCGCAGAGGGATGGCTACGTAGGATAAAGGTTTATAGGGATATTTGTCTCGAATCAAGCAATGATGAAAATTATACACACACAAGTGTAGTAGTAGTAGTAGAGACAGTAATAATAGTATTGGTAGCAGCAGCAGTACTAATAGTGGTAGCAGTAGTTGTAGAAGCAGAGGTAGTAGAAGTAATAATAGTGTTGGTACTAGCAGTAGATGCAAGGGGAAGGATAGAAGATGGAAGTAATAGTTTAAATGAAAGGAAATGATAACAAGAGGGAAATGAAGGAGACAGATAAAAAAATAGGGGAATGGAAAGGCAGATAATGAAAGAGAGATAGAATGGAAGATAAAAGGAAATTCAAGGGGAAGTATAAAAAGGAGAGATGAAGCAATAATGGGTGAATTGTGCGAGATAGATGAAAGAGTAAAAGTATGGAGAAATAAGAGTAAGATAAAGAGAGGGGAAACAGAGGAGAAAAATAGAGATGGAACCAAATAAACCAATAAAAGGAGGGAGAGAAAAAAGAGGTGGAGAGAGAGAGGGAGGAGGAAGGAGAAGGATAAAAGCAGACGAAAATAGATTTAGATATAATAAAGTATAGAAGATGAAAGGGGAGCGGGGATAGGGGATGAAAAGAGAAATGAAGCAGAAAATAAGAGATGGAAGAGGAGACAAATAGGAAGAGATAGAAGAAAAGTGAAATAGGATGGAAGGAAAGGAGAAGAGGATAGAGGGTAATGGGAAGGACGAGGATACAAGAAGAAAGGAGAGGTGGACAACAACAACAAGAAAGAAGAGGATTTAAAAAAAAGGGAAAATTTTGCCTCTTTGGATATATGTGGGAGTCAATGATTAGTAGAAAATTAAATTTGACATTTGATATACAGTAATAAAGGATTTCGAGTTAGAAGCTGTAATAGGATGAAAACGTAACTTAATTTAAAAGAAATCTAAACAGCGGGACAGTGTTGATGTGATTATAAGGACTTGTGTACAGTTTGCAGACAAAGCAGCACTGAATTATAGGTTCCCTCACTGCACTGATATATACATATCTATAATACATTATACAGATAAAGTTTTAATATTTGATCATTTTTTTAAGTTTATTTTCGCTAGAGAGGGAAGAAGGAAATGTCCGAGAGGCCAGACTTCCAAGAAAGCAGCGTTGGGGAAGCCAGCTTTATGGACTCTGAGCACGTTGTCGTCCCAACATCTGGTTATGGAAGAACCAGGGGGGACCCGCCGACGGGCCACACACCGCTGCCCACAGATACAGGGATCTAGTGTTACAGAATTTTTGTTGAACCAATCCTAGCTTAAAACACAAATTTTAGCATAAATTTCACGTAAATATGACTGACGTGTTTGGCATTCTACCAAAGCCTGTTCTTCAATTCATCAAAATAATATATTGAAAATAATTGTTGAAAGTAAAAATCGTCTTAGCAGCAAACTTCCTGAAGAATAAATAAAAGTGAGAAAGGTTAATTAAGAGCTATAGGAAGAAGTATCCCAAGGCGATCTACGAGCAAAATTAGAATCCTGCTGGAAACTTTGAACCAGCGCCATGGCCACCATCGCACCCTGCAGCCACAACTCTCCCACAATAATTACACTATTTTAAAATTATGGAGGCAGCACAAAGACTATTACCACGTCACTTAGAAAAAGAAAACCTCTCTGCTATTTTTTTTATATATATCTCCTCCTCTTTTCATCTCAGTTTCAAGTTTGTCAGTAATTATGTAAAAGGTGTTGATAAGAACTTTATCTTTGACATTCATATATACTTCTAATGCATCTCCATCATTGGGTACCTTCTTTCGGATACGTTTGCGAGTTTGAGCTGCCTTATAATCAACATCTGGTAGCATTTCCTTTGTAGCTGCTTCATATCTTTCAAATTTTTCTCGTGAAGTTCACAGTTGGTCAGCTAATGATCCAGACAGATCTGCACATGTTTATAAGTTCGCATCCTGATTTTGTAGAACCTGGCTTACTCTTTTAAAATTTTGCAAAATCCCATTCCAAAATTTCAACATAAAAACGAATTCTAGCTCTTGCATCTTATTTGCAATATTATTTGCTCCTCTTCTAGTGTCTCCTTTTTGTGACTGGTCTTCGGCTATACATTCTAATACTTCTAAAATTTTAAGAAAAGATTTCAAAATTGTTGCTGTTGCCATATCATGTGTCTCCCATTTAGTATCAGAGAGGAATTTTAAGACACTTTCATTTCCAATACAACCTTTAAGAATTTTCCACCGGCTGGTTGAGGCTGGAAAAAGTATAGAGCATCTGCAGTGTAGAGAAGAAATTAACAGCGTCTTGACAGCAGTCAGCAGCACTTCGGCCTACCAGATTTAGTGAATGAACTGCACAGGGCACACATACATAGCAAATTTGTTTGCTTCTAGAATGTTTTGCTGCATCCCCTTATAACGCCCAGACATGTTTACAGTGTTGTCGCAAGACTGGCTCCAACATTTTGAAAAGTTTAGCTTGCAAACTTCATGTAAGTACTTCAACACCTGATTTGCCATTTCCTCATCGGTATAGCTTTTCGTTTCCAGGAAAGTTAAAAAGCGTTCAATAGGCTGTCCATCTTTTAGGTACCTGAGTACAACACTTAACTGATCCATATATGACAGATCTGGTGTTGAATGAACTGACAAACTAAAATAACTACCAGATTTTACTTCGTCAACAATGAACTCGTGGACCTTTTGTGTCAGTAGTTGGACGAGTTCCTCACAGGTGGTTTTGGACAGATAAGAAGGATTTCCTTTGCCAGAATTTCCATATTTCGAAATGTGACCTGCTAAAAATGGATCAAACTGGATCATGAGCTCAAGCAGCCTTAAAAAACAATCCCATTTTGCAATGATCTAAACCTTTCTACTGTTCCTCATAAAGCCAAGCCACGTTCAGCTAACGTACGAATAACAGCTTTGACATGCCTCAAGATATGTTCCCAGTAATCACACACTGCCTAAATTTGTTTTTTCTAACTGCTGCTCCAACCCTGAACCCTGTCTGCGAATTATGTTAGCATGGTCTCGGTGAGTAGTGATTTTTTCATGATGGTCAATTACAATCGTATTTCGCCAGTCACTGAACCCTTCTCTTATAACAAAATGTGAGAAATTATTAGGAGCAACAGTTTACAAACTAAACAATAAATTGATCCTGTTGATGGTGACTACAATAACTCTCTCTCTCTCTCTCTCTCTCTCTCTCTCTCTCTCTCTCTCTCTCTCTCTCTCTTGTATTTCTCACCACTGGCTTTTGTCCCAACAAAAAGTTTCTGCGAACAGTATCTTGTTGGTTTGCCACTACTGAAATGGTCCATTGTGGTGTTGACACCCCTCAAGGGAGGTCCTTAGTTGTCGTTTTTGTGCACCTCTTAACTGAACACGTTTCATCTTGGTTCTTGGGGTCTGGAAGATGCAGAAATAAAAAGAATATTATGTTTAAATTAGGCCTATTATGTAGCAATCAGTATGGTTACACATATCACATGCAGAACCATATGAACAGTTTAATTCCCGGCTTATAGCTGAATCTTATGCTTTCATGATTTAATTAATATAGACAGATTTTGTCACAGAGTTTGTAAACTGAAAAGTGGAGTTGCTGGGAGGGCAATATAAATTAGTAGCGTCAGCGTGACTCGAACCCACGTAGTAGCGCGTGGATGTAGGCTGTGTCACGTGATAAAATAAACTTAGTCACTGCCACCACCACGTGATGATAAAACACACACTGTCCTCAGACTCCTCACCACCAAGGCACTATGTACAAAAAATGCACATGGAGACATCATCAGCATCACGTAATTTGATGAAATACAAACTCAGTGATCACCACCAGTCCATCATCATGTAATAAATAAAAATCAGAAATATATATATATATATATATATATATATATATATCTATATATATATATATATCTATATATATATATATCTATATATATATATATCTATATATATATAGGTAGTAGGTTGGTAGACAGCAACCACCCAGGGAGGTACTACCGTCCTGCCAAGTGAGTGTAAAACGAAAGCCTGTAATTGTTTTACATGATGGTAGGATTGCTGGTGTCTTTTGTCTGTCTCATAAATATGCAAGATTACAGGTACGTCTTGCTACTTCTACTTACACTTAGGTCACACTACACATACATGTACACGTTTATTTATACACACTCATCTGAGTTTTCTTTGATTTTATCTTAATAGTTCTTGGTCTTATTACTTTTCCTTTTATATCCATGGGGAAGTGGAATAAGAATCTTTCCTCCGTAAGCCATGCGTGTTGTAAAAGTCAACTAAAATGCCGGGAACAATGGGCTAGTAACCCCTTTTCCTGTAAAGATTACTAAAAAGAATAAGAAGAAGAAAATTGTCAAAGTGGGAAGTCTGAATGTGCGTGGATGTTGTGCAAATGATAAGAAAGAGATGATTGTGGATGTTATGAATGAGAAGAAACTGGATGTCCTGGCTTTAAGTGAAACAAAGCTGAAGGGGGTGGGAGAGTTTCAATGGAGAGGAATAAATGGGATTAGGTCAGGGGTTTCAAATAGAGTTAGAGCTAAAGAAGGAGTAGCAATAATGTTGAAGGATAAGCTATGGCAGGAAAAGAGGGACTACAAATGTATAAATTCAAGGATTATGTGGAGTAAAATAAAGATTGGATGTGAAAAGTGGGTTATAGTAAGCGTGTATGCACCTGGAGAAGAGAGAAGTGTAGAGGAGAGAGAGAGATTCTGGGAAATGTTGAGTGAATGCGTGGGGAGTTTTGAATCAAGTGTGAGAGTAATGGTGGTTGGGGATTTCAATGCTAAAGTGGGTAAAAATGTTATGGAGGGAGTAGTAGGTAAATTTGGGGTGCCAGGGGTAAATGTAAATGGGGAGCCTTTAATTGAGCTATGTGTAGAAAGAAATTTGGTAATAAGTAATACATATTTTATGAAAAAGAGGATAAATAAATATACAAGGTATGATGTAGCACGTAATGAAAGTAGTTTGTTAGATTATGTATTGGTGGATAAAAGGTTGATGGGTAGGCTCCAGGATGTACATGTTTATAGAGGGGCAACTGATATATCGGATCATTATTTAGTTGTAGCTACAGTTAGAGTAAGAGGTAGATGGGAAAAGAGGAAGGTGGCAACAACAAGTAAGAGGGAGGTGAAAGTGTATAAACTAAGGGAGGAGGAAGTTCGGGCGAGATATAAGCGACTATTGGCAGAAAGGTGGGCTAGTGCAAAGATGAGTAGTGGGGGGGTTGAAGAGGGTTGGAATAGTTTTAAAAATGCAGTATTAGAATGTGGGGCAGAAGTTTGTGGTTATAGGAGGGTGGGGGCAGGAGGAAAGAGGAGTGATTGGTGGAATGATGAAGTAAAGGGTGTGATAAAAGAGAAAAAGGTAGCTTACGAGAGGTTTTTACAAAGCAGAAGTGTTATAAGAAGAGCAGAGTATATGGAGAGTAAAAGAAAGGTGAAGAGAGTGGTGAGAGAGTGCAAAAGGAGAGCAGATGAAAGAGTGGGAGAGGCACTGTCAAGAAATTTTAATGAAAATAAGAAAAAATTTTGGAGTGAGTTAAACAAGTTAAGAAAGCCTAGGGAAAGTATGGATTTGTCAGTTAAAAACAGAGTAGGGGAGTTAGTAGATGGGGAGAGGGAGGTATTAGGTAGATGGCGAGAATATTTTGAGGAACTTTTAAATGTTGAGGAAGAAAGGGAGGCGGTAATTTCATGCACTGGCCAGGGAGGTATACCATCTTTTAGGAGTGAAGAAGAGCAGAATGTAAGTGTGGTGGAGGTACGTGAGGCATTACGTAGAATGAAAGGGGGTAAAGCAGCTGGAACTGATGGGATCATGACAGAAATGTTAAAAGCAGGGGGGGATATAGTGTTGGAGTGGTTGGTACTTTTGTTTAATAAATGTATGAAAGAGGGGAAGGTACCTAGGGATTGGCGGAGAGCATGTATAGTCCCTTTATATAAAGGGAAAGGGGACAAAAGAGATTGTAAAAATTATAGAGGAATAAGTTTACTGAGTATACCAGGAAAAGTATACGGTAGGGTTATAATTGAAAGAATTAGAGGTAAGACAGAATGTAGAATTGCGGATGAGCAAGGAGGCTTCAGAGTGGGTAGGGGATGTGTAGATCAAGTGTTTACATTGAAGCATATATGTGAACAGTATTTAGATAAAGGTAGGGAAGTTTTTATTGCATTTATGGATTTAGAAAAGGCATATGATAGAGTGGATAGAGGAGCAATGTGGCAGATGTTGCAAGTATATGGAATAGGTGGTAAGTTACTAAATGCTGTAAAGAGCTTTTATGAGGATAGTGAGGCTCAGGTTAGGGTGTGTAGAAGAGAGGGAGAATACTTCCCGGTAAAAGTAGGTCTTAGACAGGGATGTGTAATGTCACCATGGTTGTTTAATATATTTATAGATGGGGTTGTAAAAGAAGTAAATGCTAGGGTGTTCGGGAGAGGGGTGGGATTAAATTATGGGGAATCAAATTCAAAATGGGAATTGACACAGTTACTTTTTGCTGATGATACTGTGCTTATGGGAGATTCTAAAGAAAAATTGCAAAGGTTAGTGGATGAGTTTGAGAATGTGTGTAAAGGTAGAAAGTTGAAAGTGAACATAGAAAAGAGTAAGGTGATGAGGGTATCAAATGATTTAGATAAAGAAAAATTGGATATCAAATTGGGGAGGAGGAGTATGGAAGAAGTGAATGTTTTCAGATACTTGGGAGTTGACGTGTCGGCGGATGGATTTATGAAGGATGAGGTTAATCATAGAATTGATGAGGGAAAAAAGGTGAGTGGTGCGTTGAGGTATATGTGGAGTCAAAAAACGTTATCTATGGAGGCAAAGAAGGGAATGTATGAAAGTATAGTAGTACCAACACTCTTATATGGATGTGAAGCTTGGGTGGTAAATGCAGCAGCGAGGAGACGGTTGGAGGCAGTGGAGATGTCCTGTCTAAGGGCAATGTGTGGTGTAAATATTATGCAGAAAATTCGGAGTGTGGAAATTAGGAGAAGGTGTGGAGTTAATAAAAGCATTAGTCAGAGGGCAGAAGAGGGGTTGTTGAGGTGGTTTGGTCATTTAGAGAGAATGGATCAAAGTAGAATGACATGGAAAGCATATAAATCTATAGGGGAAGGAAAGAGGGGTAGGGGTCGTCCTCGAAAGGGTTGGAAAGAGGGGGTAAAGGAGGTTTTGTGGGCGAGGGGCTTGGACTTCCAGCAAGGTGCATGAGCGTGTTAGATAGGAGTGAATGGAGACGAATGATACTTGGGACCTGACGATCTGTTGGAGTGTGAGCAGGGTAATATTTAGTGAAGGGATTCAGGGAAACCGGTTATTTTCATATAGTCGGACTTGAGTCCTGGAAATGGGAAGTACAATGCCTGCACTTTAAAGGAGGGGTTTGGGATATTGGCAGTTTGGAGGGATATGTTGTGTATCTTTATACGTATATGCTTCTAAACTGTTGTATTCTGAGCACCTCTGCAAAAGCAGTGATAATGTGTGAGTGTGGTGAAAGTGTTGAATGATGATGAAAGTATTTTCTTTTTGGGGATTTTCTTTCTTTTTTGGGTCACCCTGCCTCGGTGGGAGACGGCCGACTTGTTGCGTGGTGAAGAGGCTCTTGGTCTGAGGAATTAGACCTGTTGGTCTCCTTCCTCAGACCGAACCTAATTACCCCCCAATCCTCCCTTCCCTATCCCATCCTCCCTTTTTCTTTTCCTCCTCCTCCTCCCTACCTCTCCCATTTACCCTTCCTCTTTTTGGCCTTTGGTATTTTTCCCACAGGCACGCTAGTTCCTGGGTAGAGGGAAGGGTACCGGGGTCCATCCCATTCCATTGAAGTTCTTGGCAGTGGTGTAGTTTGCCATGGAATCTGGATCGCTTGGGGATGTCCCAATCCCTCTCCAGTCTCCTTGGGGGTTGCTTTGGGTGTCTTTCGGTTGACGGGTGTATCTCTGGAGGCTGCCTTTTGGATTCTGGGGGTGCTGGCTGAAGGAGGTATACTTTGTGGTGGATATCCGGCCGCTTTCTCTTTTGTCCACCGAGGTAGCTCGGCAGCTGTGAGGTTGCTATCCCAGATTGCTGGTTTACTGGCATGAAGGGTAGGGTATGGCATGGGTTCCATGCTGCATCTGCGCTACTTGCGGTGCTGAGGTCCTCTTGGGCATGGAGGGAGATTTCTGGCCCTTTCATTCCTCCTAGGAACTATCCCTCCTCGGTCCCCCCTTTTTTTATTCTTTTTTTTATTTTTATTTTCTTCTTTTTTTTCTTAAAAACAAAAAGAAAGAAGTAACCTAACCATGGAGTTCCCAATCCATGACCCCGCTACCCCCGGCCCCTTCTTGTTACCGCACCCCGTTCTGAACTCGCCTCGTCTTTTGACCACTCTTCGGACACTCCTAAGGCCCCTGTACCTCTTGCTGGTGCTGTTTCATCACCCGCTTCAGGTGCTGGGGTTTCGACTGACTCCTTCGATTTGTCTGACCTCCGCTCTCCTTTGACTATGCTTCCGGCCTCTCCCTCTACAGTGCGGCAATTTTTGAATCGCCAGCCCATCCCACGTCAGACCAACTCCGGTCCCACTCCTAAACACCAATGACAATTGCCCGATGATACTTCTTTGCCACCTTCTCGTTCTACTCAGAAAAGACCGACACATTGTACTCTCCCTTTCCACGCTCAGTTTCGGAATGCACAATGGACTAAATTCTTTACTTTATGACTGACTTCCTCTATTGTCTATCTTTCCGACCATAGTATTGGCAAGGCGCTCCTACGCCATGTTGGTAGAAATATTTCCTTTCATGCTCTCAAGAGCGGTACCCACATCATCATTGTCCAGAATGCCACCCAAGTTCGTGATCTTTCTCTTCTTTCACTTATCGATACTATTCCTGTCACTATCGAAAAACATCATTCCCTCAATTCTTGTAGTGGTACTGTTATTCTGCCCCATACCATAATCCAACAGTTTCCAGACATGTGGTAATGACATTCTTGAACAGCTGGAACTCCAAGATCTCCCAATCCTCAAAGTAGACACATCCTTTCTGCCCGCGGGCAGAGACATTACCCTTGCAATTGATTAACTTTCGACAGCTGTGAATTCCCATTCTCTGTTTATGTAGCAGGACATCATTTACATGTTCGAAAGGTGACCCCTACACAGCAACAGTGTAGAAACTGCTGGCGATTTGGTCACCCTGCAAAATATTGCAGATCTATAGCCGAATGCCCAGTCTGTGGTGCTGATGACCATTCTAATACGTCTTGTAGTCGTTCTCCCTCTTGCCTTAATTGTCATGAGGCTCACCCTTCTTACTCTCGCCGTTGCCAGGTCTACTTAAATGAGCGAGAAATCTGTTGCCTCAAAGAAGCCGAAGGTCTCCCTTATTCTATGCCAGTTTCTCAACTGCACCTCGAAGGGAGACTGCCTCATATTTCTTATTCTCGTGTTTCTAAGCATCCCCCCACTTCTTCGGTCCCATCTTCTGCAACTTCCTCTGTGGTTACCCCTCCCATAGTCACTCCTGTTCCTAATTCTTTTGCTGTCCTGGGCTCAGAAGTCTCTATTTCAACACCTTAGTCTGTTCTCACTTCTTCGTGTTCTCCCTCACAAGCCCCGGTATTGACAAGACCTCGTACGACACCTCCCAATCGTCCCTCTACTTCTCAGAAGTCCAAAAAAATCTCCATTGCTCAAATCTCCTTTAATCTCTCCTTCAATTCTTCCACCTCCAAATTTTACCATCCCGGTCTCTGCACCTGGTTCTTTCCCTCTCACTGGCTCTGTTACATGTGTGGAGGTTCACCCTCCTCCTCGTGCTGTGCCTTCCTCCTCTGTTCCCTCCCAAGTTTCTTCCTCTTCTGCCACCTACCAGGTTTCCACCTCTTCAGTCTCCTGCCACACTTCTTCTCCAGTTCCCTCCACCCTCTCGTAGTCCCCCTACTTTGGTACAGTCCATTACAGTTCCAATCTTTATTCACCCTCCTCCTTCCATCTCCGATATTGTCTCCCATACGACGTCTTTGAATTCCGAAACACTTGAAACTAACCTCTGAATATATTGCAGAGACCAAACCATCAATGGACACTGATCCACCCTCTGTTCCTTCTCTTTCCACTCCTTCATCTGCGCAACTCCTTTATTCGCAGTGCACCGTTCCTTTGCTGCTTTAACGTTTTCTGCTACCGCTGCATGTGGACTTTTCTAACCCCTTTAGTCCGTAGGTACCCTTACCTGCGGATTTTTGGTATCTTTATCGTTGCCAGTCGTGGCCTATTTACAGTGGAATATACGCGGCCTCAGGAGTAATTGGGGTGAGCTTCAGATGTTGCTCTCCCAGTTTTTCCCTGTTGGTGTTTGCATACAAGAACCAAAATTACACTCTGCTGTTATCTATCCCGTCTCAGGCTATAATTTATTGTATTCTTCAGATCCTTTTAATGATGGGACCTTTAATGAAAGTGCCCTTCTTCTACGCATTGATATTCCGTACCATCAGCTATTTGTTCGTACTTCGCTGCATTACACAGCAGCCTGTATCCGCTTGCATAGGTGGTATACATACTGTTCTTTGTATCTCTCTCCTTGAGCATTATCTATCCCAGATGTTGCCTTTCTTGTTTCGTCCTTACCTCCACCACTTCTGTTACTTGGCGATTTTAATGCCCATCATTTCCTCTGGGGAGGTCTCACTGTGATTCCCGTGGCATTCAGTTGGAGGCTTTTCTTGCTTCCCACCCCCTCCATGTTTTAAATACAGGTACTCCAACCCATTTTGATCCTCGTACTCATACTCTCTCTTGCATTGATCTCTCAGTCTGCTCTTCCTCTACCGCACTAGACTTCACCTGGTCTGTTCTCCCGGACTTACATGACAGCAATCATTTTCCAATCATTCTTACTTTTCCTTCATATTCACCACCTCTTCGTAGCCTACGCTGGCAATTTGATCAGGCAAATTGGGACCTTTACTCACAACTAACTACTTTTAGTGAGGTTCCTTCTTCGATTTCCACTGATGAGCTTTTACACCTCTTCTCATCCTCAGTTTTAACCGCAGCTTCTCATTCTATACCCCAAACCTCGAGCAGGCATCCTCAGAAGTGCATGCCTTGGTGGTCTCCTGCTTGTGCTCGTGCAGTACGTTTGAAACGCACTGCATGAGGCAGGTACCCGTACAATAGAATCGCTGAGAGACTTCTTAAGCATGCAGTCGCTCGCCGTGTCATTCGTGACGCTAAATGTTCTTGCTGGCGAGATTGTTTCCACCATCACCTCTGCTTCCTCTATGAGTGCAGTCTGGAAAAAAGTGCGGAAATTGAGTGGTAAATACTCTCCTGGCCCGGCTCCTGTTCTGTGGGTTGCCAGTGTTGATACAGCAAACCCTCTTGATGTTGCCATTGGAAATGGCAATCATCTTGTCCGTATTTCTCAGGGGCTCCATCTATGTCCCTCGTTTCTTTCCTCAATGTCTGCCAGAGAGTTAGCACCCTTGGATTTTTGCTAAGCATTATGGGCAGGATTAAAATTAACTTAAGATTAACTAAACAATGATATATTCAGTGCTACAAAAATTATAGTAAAACAGATAACAATTTAGTACAAATGAGTATTACAAAGACAAGTCATATGGTCATTTACTGTGTTGCTGTGTAATCAGTAGAATGGAGTATTCTGTTAGGTAATGAAGTTAAATAGTAACAAAGTTTGATTGGGTCACATGTTGACATTTATGAGATACAATAATGAGATACATATATGAGATACAATTTATGATTTATTTAGATGTAGTTGAGTAAGTGATTTTTGAGAAGAGATTTGAATTTATAAACAGACAGTGTTTCTTTTATATTCACAGGTAATGAATTCCAGATTTTAGGGCCTTTTATGTGCATTGAGTTTTTGCATAGCGTGAGATGGACTAGAGGAACATCAAAGAGTGATCTGTGCCTTGTGTTATGGTCATGTGTTCTGTTGAGGTTGGTAAGGAGATGTTTGAGGGGAGTGTTCTATGTATGTAGTAGGTGCAGTAATAAGTATGGATGTTTTGTATTGTGAGTAGGTTTAGAGTTTTGAATATTGGTGGAGTGTGCTGCCTGTAGTGGGAATTTGTTATCATTCTGACTGCAGCCTTTTGTTGGGTAATTAGTGGTCTGAGATGGTTTATTGTTGTTGAGCCCCATGCACAAATTCCATAGGTGAGATAGGGGTAAATAAGTGAGTGATATAAGCCAGGAGAAGCTGACTGTGGAACATAGTGCCGTATCTTCAATAGTATACCTACGGTCTTGGAATTTTTTTTGGAAATTTGTTGTATATGTGTTTGAAATTTGAGTCTATTATCAAGGTGGATTCCTAAGAATTTTCCCTCTGTGAGTTTTGTGATAGGTGATCCATTTATCATTATGTTAAGAGACACATCTGTAGCTCTGTTACCAAACTGAACGTAGTAGGTTTTGTCAATGTTTAGAGTAAGTTTGTTGGTCCTCATCCAGGTTGAAATTTTCTGTAATTCAGTATTTACAGTATATACAGAAGAACAGTATAATGTGCCTTTTACACTTCAAGAACTAGAGGCAACACTCTCAGCTTGCCGATAATCGGCAGCTGGGCCTGACGACATTCATATTCGGATATTACAACGTTTACATAAGTCAGCCCTTGCAGTCCTCTTACACCTCTTCAATCTTATTTGGTCACAAGGAGTTCTTCCCCAGCTGTGGAAATCTGCTATTCTCCCGTTCCACAAACCGGGTACTACGGGACATGATGCCCCCACTATCGTCCCATTGCTCTTACCAGTGCAGTTTGCAAAGTGATGGAAAGTCTGGTAAATCGACGTTTAATGTGGTATTTAGAGACACACAACAGTCTCTCCACTAGTCAATATGGCTTTCGTAAAGGCCGTTCTACCATAGACCCCTTACTACGCTTACATACGTATGTTCGTAATGCCTTTGCGAATAACCACCCAGTTATTGCCATATTTTTTGACCTTGAGAGGCATATGACACAACTTGGAGGTATAATATTTTGGCCCAAGCCAACTCCTTAGGTCTCTGAAGCAATCTACCATCCTTCCTTAAGAAGTTTTTAACTTACAGACATTTCCGTGTTCGGGTTAATAATGTGCTCTCCACGGACTTTGTCCAAGCTGAAGGTGTTCCCCCAGGGATGCGTTCTGAGCACAACACTTTTTCTCCCTACTATAAATCTATAAATGATTTGGCCTCTAGTCTTCCATCCAATATTTGGTCGTCACTCTATGTTGATGACTTCGCTATTGCTTGTGCAGGCACTGACTGTCACTTCATTACAGTTTCTCTCCAGCATGCAGTCGACCTTGTTTCTAATTGGGCCACCATGCATGGGTTTAAATTTTCCAGTACCAACACACACCAAATTACTTTCACTAGACGCTCTGTCATTTCCGATCATCTTTGTACCTTAACAGCTCGCGTATCCCAGAACATGATACAGTCAGGTTTCTAAGCCTTCTCTTTGACCGTAGGTTATCCTGGAAACCTCGCATTACCTCTCTGAAGGCAACTTATCACAGCCGGCTAAACCTTCTTAAAACCCTTGCTCATCTTTCATGGGGAGCTGATCGTCGAACTCTCCTTCGCCTACATTCAGCCCTCATTTTATCGAAACTCGATTATGGTGACCAGATCTATTCAGCGGCCTCTCCTGCTGCTCCCTCTAGCCTTAATTCCATCCATCATCAGGGATTACGTTTATGCCTTGGTGCTTTTCGCTCTTCTCCTGTTGAGAGCCTCTTTGCAGAAGCGAATGTTCCATCCTTGTCCGATCGCCGTGATGCCCATTGCCTTCGCTACTATGCACGCTCTCATGATCTCCACAATCCTTCCATTTATAAAATAGTCACCGATATTAGTAGATATTATTTGTTCGCCGCCCCTGTTTGCTCCGTCCCTTTTCTCTTCACCTACATTCGCTCTTGTCTTCCCTTCAGTTGCCACCTTTCTATGTTCATGTAGCATCTCACTTTTCCCTATCCCCCTGGGAAGTTCCAGCTGTTCGAGTCTGTTCTTTCTCACTCCCTTGCTCAAAAGTCCAACTGCCTACGGTAGCTCCCCGCTCTCTTTTTCTTGACCACATCCACTCTCATTCTCATGCCATCGCAGTGTACACAGATGGCTTTAAGTCTTCTGATGGTGTCGGATTCGCAGCAGTGTTTCTGGACAGCGTCGTGCAAAGGCATTTACTGTCTTCATCTAGCATTTTTACTGCTGAATTGTATGCCATTCTTGCAGCACTTATCTGTATTGCATCTTTGCCTGTGTCATCATTTGTGATTGCTTCAGACTCCCTTAGTGCTTTACAAGCTATACAAAAATTTGATACACCTCACCCCCTAGTTCTCCGTATCCAACTTTGGTTACACCGTATCTCTACCAAACAAAAATATTGTTTTTTGCTGGGTCCCTGGTCATGTTGACATACAGGGCCATGAACAAGCAGACACTGCTGTGCGGTCAGCAGTACATGACCTTCCAGTTTCATATAGAGGTGTTCCACTCATGGACTATTTTGCTGTTATAGCTACCCACCTTCACACCCGTTGGCAACAACGTTGGTCTGCTCTGCTCAATAACAAACCGAGTATAGGTTACTGGCCGTCTTCTTTTCATCAGTGTCGAGGTTGAGAGACTACTCTCTCCCGCCTTCGCATTGGCCACATTCGTCTTACTCATGGATATCTCATGGAGAGGCGCCCTGCTCCTCTCTGTGAGAATTGTCAGGTTCCATTATCGGTCAGCCACTTTCTGTTAGACTGCCCACTCTATCAATGAGCACACAGAATTTACCTCCAACGTCGTCTTCGCTCTGCTGCTCTCTCTCTTTACCTTCCCTTCTTGCTGATGAACCCACCTTTCATCCGGACTCTCTCATTGACTTTTTGACAACAACTGACTTACTCCACAAATTCTGATGATGATACCTTCAGCCCTTTCTACCTCAATCTCTTGCTACCCTCTACCCCCGCACTATCCCCTGCCCCGCTGTTTTCTGTAACCTACTAATCATCCCTTTACCCTTCTGCCGCCCAATACCCTCGCTTCCTTCCCTGCCCTGCAGTGCTGTATAGCCCTTGTGGTTTAGCACTTTCTGATTATAATAATAATAATTATATACTGTCCAAATCTAATTCAAACCTTTCAAAGAGACCAGTATCCTAATATGCATAGGCGAATTAGGCTTGAAAGCGACTAAAAATTGCAATATTATGTTATGAGCATAGAAAGCTTGAAGCCAGTCAGATGCAGCATTCAGAAATGATAGAATTAAAGGCAACTTTTTTTTCAGTTTCGTTCAAAAAGCGGAGTGGGACCAACGCAGGATAAAAATCTATTAAAACTGGCCAATTTTTAAGTAAGTAAAATTTCTGTAAAACTAGTGTACATAACACACATGTTTAAGACTTGTCTTGTGGGCACACAGATATTATAAACACTTACCAGAGCATTAAACTGATTTACATAACATAAGCAAGGAGGAACATGCAGCAGGTCTACTAGCCCATTCTAAGCAGGTCTTTCTCAAGCCTAAACCCTCTAACGAAAATATTTGCCCAATCCATTTTAAGTGCTACCCAAGAAAAAAGCTTGATAACCCGATTAACTCATGTTGTACAAGTTCCAGTCATCTCCAACCCCTCGCACTCATATTAACTCATGTGGTACAAGTGATAACATGTATGCCAGGGATGGGGGTTCGCTTATCTAGGTCTGGGGTGGGGGCACTGGCAATTGAAGTGGATGGAGCTGTTAGGGCAGGAAAACAGTGAAGTCCCGGTGTAGTAATATTATGATTTCTAGAGGAACTAGTAATAGGCATAATGAGGTGGATATTGGAAAGCCAGTGGCACTAGATGACAAGGACAGTAATAGGTTTAGCTTTAGTGGAAAAGCAGAAATGAGCAGGAAGCATCAAGAGAAAGGAGGGTCTTTAAATATATATTATGCTAATAGCCGTAGTTCTGGGAATAAGATGGACGAGTTGAGACTAGTTGTTAGTGCAGGTAACATTGATGTATTTGCCATAATTGAGACATGGTTTAATTCAAAAAGTCGGGACATGCCTGCGGAATGTCACATTCAGGGTTTTAAATTGTTCCAAGTAGATAGAAGTATCGGGAAGGGGGGTGGGTTGGCACTGTATGTTCGAGACAGCTTGAACTGTTGCATAAAAACGGGTATTAAGTCTGAAGTAACACATACAGAGTCTGCGTAGAATTTTTAGAGAGGCATAAAAAATTGATTCTAGGAGTGATATACCGTCCCCCAAACGTAAATAGGGACGAAGGGAGACTACTATGAGAGGAAATTGTATTAATTCTAAGGGACTTTATCTTTAGTCAGATTGATTGGAATTTCTTGACTGGGAATTTAGAATCTAACGACTTACATAAGAACATAAGAAAGGAGGAAGACTGCAGCAGGTCTGTTGGCCAATACTAGGCAGGTCCTTCACAATCCATCACACTAACAGAATATTTGCTCAACTCAATTTTCAATTCTACCCAAGCAATAACTTTGATAATTCTATTAACTCATGTGCAAGTCCCACTCAAATCCAACCTCTCTTACTCATGTATTTAGCCAACCTAAATTTGAAATTACCCAAGGTTATAGCCTCAATAACCCTACTAGGCAGACTGTTCCACTCATCAACTACCCTATTTCCAAACCAATGCTTTCCTATATCCTTTCTAAATCTAAACTTGTCTAATTTGAATTCATTATTGTGTGTTCTCTCTTGGAGAGATATCCTCAAGACGTTATTTATATCACCTTTATTAATACGCATCTTCCACTTATACACTTCGATCATGTCTACCCTCATTCTTCGTCTAACAAGTGAATGTAATTTAAGGGACTTCAATCTTTCTTCATAAAGAAGATTTCTAAAGCAATGAATTAATTTTGTCATTCGTCGCTGAATGTTTTCTAATTAATTTATATATCCATTCTGTTGAAGATTGAGACATGCAACATATGGGAATCTTTATTGAGGAAACGTTTCGCCACACAGTGGCTTCATCAGTCCAATACAAATCAGAAGGGTGTAAGGAGAGGAGAAGTTTGAGGTAATCAGTCCCTCAGCCTGGAGTCGATGTGTTCAATCCATCAATCTTGTGCAAAGTACTTGCCTAGCCGAGTATTGTCACGGATTTGGACGCCACAACTGATTTTTCATCTTTACGATGCCTTCAATGTCTTCCATCTCTTTCCCCCCTACCACTCCCTCTCTACTGCCCACTCCTGCCTCTACTCCGTCTACTCCTTCCTCTAAGGCCTATCCTGCCTCTGCCTCTTCCAAACCCAGTTCTTTCTCGCTAAACCTCAAATACTCTAATTCTGATCATGCCACTATCTGTCCTGGAAATTTATTGTACCAGATCACTGGCGCACCTCAGCTGAAAGTCTTTAAAACAAACTAAGGCTTTAAACTCCTCCTTGACAGACATTCCTACGAAACGTACACCTCAACCGCTACCAGACAAAAACTTCTAAACGCCGGCTTCACTATTATTTGGACTCCTGAGCACCGCGCCAAATGCGCAGTCATTGAAAAACACGTAGACACTTCTCTCCTGACTGCCTATCACACAGACAAAGAAGACTTAATCAAAGACATTAGTACTAAGAACAAAGTCTCTGTTGACGATATTTACAGACCTGAAAACTCTACCATCCTCAGAATACGCTGTTCAACTCCTGACGCCTCTTAACTCTTCAATCAAGGAATCCTTGCCAAGACTATCCGCATTCCCCCAAACACTCTCTTCACTCCGAACTTTCCACCCAATCACACAAAGTCTTAAATGCTACAAATTCGGCCACGACAAAAGCACATGCACATCCACACAAATCTGCTCCAGATGTTCAGCAACTGGCCACTTCTGGAATACTTGCAACCTCCCCATTAAATGTTCTAACTGCGGCGGGTCACACATTGCAGTTGCAAATTCCTGCCCTTCTAGAAAAGGCATTCTCTCTTCCCTCAGAGCAAGCCAACCTCCCTCCCTCCCTAACTCCTTCCCTGTACCTCCCTCCCCTATCATACCTCCCTCCCCTACCCCCAATGCCTGGGTTACTCTACACACTTGGTCTACCTCTTTTACTCTACGCATATCAAACACCAACACACAGACTACAAGAACCTCTCCTTCTACACCTACACCCACACTAGACTACAAAACTGTCAACTTGCCACTGCTGCTCACTCTGTGATGGTAATCTCTCAAGCTCTCCAATCAGACTACTCACATGTCCTTAACCTATTCCTGTCTGCTAACAATCTTTCCCCTCTAATTATCCCTCCTTCCTGCTTCTCTTCTAAGCCCCCTACCACCTCTCCCTCCTCCCTCTCTCCCACCCCCATCCACTTGATACACCCGCCAGCCCTCCTCCTCCCCTACCCCTCTTCACTAAATCTACCCTCACACCAACACTCCCACTGCTGCTGCTGCAACCACCCCTCCCCCCCACCTCCTTACCCACTTCCTCATCCCCAACCAAAGCTTCCACTTCCTCATCCCTTACCAAAGCTTCCACTTCCTCTGCATCCACCTTCACCCACTCCTCCTCCACCACAACCAAGACTTCATCCAGGTCCAACTCCACCTCCACCAGACAAAATCCACTCAACCCTAAACCTACCCCAACTTCTGACAGACAAAACATAAAACTGATCCATCTCTTCCTCCCCTTCCAGGAAACGGGTCCGTACCACCTACAAACACACATCCACCGATGGCACCACTATCACGGGCTTTAATCTAAACTCCTCCCCTGACATTAACTTTACTATGATGAAACCATTAAATCATGTTTAAAGTGATTCAGTTCAACATACGTTCTTACTTTACAATTAGACACCTACTGATAACATGTGGAGTTCCCCCTGGGTCCCTTATTATTCTTATGTTATGTCAATGATATGCCTATCAGTGTCAAGTGCAAACTCCTACTGTATGCAGATGACAGTGCTCTGTTAGTGACAGGTAAAGACCCACAAGATATTGCTAATGTTTTAACCACTGGAGTCCTGCAGCCGAATCCCCTTTGACCCATGCAGCTCGCAGGACCCTATGTCTAGCCCTTATACTTACGCTTGCTCTTCATGGTACTCTGCCTTGACAAAAAAACTGAAAGATAGACTGCAAATCACCCAGAACAAAATCGTAAGATTCAAGCAGAGAAACCATAGCATGAAGATACTGTTCACTCTGTCTGACTTTTTTGGGTTATCCTAGGTTCTCTACACATATTGCTCATAAACAAAATCCACTCAACCCTAAACCTACCCCAACTTCTGTACCTACAAACACACATCCACCGATGCCTCTATGATGAAACCATTAAATCATGTTTAAAGTGATTCAGTTCAACATACGTTCTTACTTTACAATTAGACACCTACTGGCCGAGCTCTTTGAAGCAGAGAAACCAGATACTGTTTTGCTAAACAGTACCTGCCTCAAAGCCCCTCAATGTATCCACCATTATGATTATACTGCACTACAGTCCCTCTATGATCCCCACGATGGAGTTTCCATCCTTGTCAAATCCAACATAAAACATGAATTTCTCCCAATCCCCTTTGTTCACCAACACTGTCTTGCAGTCAGAATACACACCAACCTTGGATCCTTCATCTTTTTCACCATCTATGCTCGCTCAAACACTATTTTTTTCATTAGTCTTCAACTACACCAACACACCAACATACCTACTAGCTGACATGAATGCCAAACACACCGCCTTTCATCACACCAGTGACAACCAACTTGGTCAACAATTACTCAACTTTACAAACCATAAACACCTAATTCGTCTCGGCCCAGACTTTAACACTTTCTACAACCACACGGGCCAAGGCAAACCCGATATCATTCTGGCAAACCAAGTCAGCTCTCTCTTTCAACACTACATCTCACCTGGCCCTATTACAGGCTCTGATCACATCCCAGTCATCTTACACATCTCTTCCAACCCTATCCTCATCCCAGCCACACCTTCCTTCTACAAGAACGCTGACTGGGATGTTTTCAAACAGACAATACTAACCTCACTTATGACTACAACAACAACCCTATCTCTGACATTGACACTCAACTTAATCTCATCCATGACACCATTACAAGACGTTGAAAAAGCCAACACCGCAATACCAAAGAAAACTCACACCACTCGTTATTCCATCAAGCCCTCAATCAGAGCAAAAAGGCTAATTAGCTGCCATCACAACCGCTTCCTCTACAACACACACACATTTAATAAAGTCCGATTAAATCTCACCTCAGAAATAACATTCTATGCAGTCTATACCAAGACCACAACAATCACTGGTCACAGCTCATACAACAAGCAGACAAACAGTGTATTAAAAACACGAAAGCCTTCTGGAACTTTATCAAAAAATCAGAGGCACAACTCCCACCATCAAATTCAAACACATCACCTACAACAACACACACATCTCGGACCTGCAGGCTGCTACTAACATCTTCAAAAACATCTGGGAGAACATCTTCCACCCTCGCCCACCCCACCCTAACGCTTTTCAATACATTCAGAACATAGAACACTGGAACACTACACACGCTCACGAAACAACAACAGACAGCTACATCCATCTGGACTCTCTTACCTCCTCCCAAGAACTCGACACTCCATTCACCAACACAGACATTAAAACTCTCCTCCGTCACCTTCCTTCCAAGGCTCCTGGTGTCTCTGGCCTAAACCATATTATCCTAAAACACCTTCCTGACTCTATCATTACTGACTACACAAACCTCCTCAACGCCTCCTTTGCCTCTGGATACTTCCCTGTCCTCTTCAAACCTGCTACTGCTATCTTCCTTCCCAAACCCAGAAAAGACCACTCTGACCCTAGAAACTGTCGCCCTATCAGCCTCCTCGAAACTTTAGGAAAACACTTTGAAAAACTCATCAACCATCACGTTCGCAGATACCTGGAACACAACTTACTACTTTCTGATCGCCAGTTTGGCTTCAGAACTCACAGATCCACACAGGATGCCATTAACAGTATTCTCAGCTACATTCACATAACAGAAAACAAAGAAACAGGGCAGCCCTGGTTGCAAAAGACGTTGAAAAAGCTTTTGACACTGACACGAAGGGCTCATACACAAACTGTGCACTAAATTTAACCTGCAACTTCCTAGACGGCCGCAGCATGAGAATCAAATTCCAAGGTTGTTACTCAGGCTACTTCACACTAAATGCTGAAGTACCCCAGGGATCTGTCATCTCTCCTACCCTCTACATTTTATACACTAACGACATCCCTACACCTGTATACCACAACTCTATCACACTAGCCTATGCAGACGACTTTACACAACTTATCACACGCAAAACAAAATAAGGTCGACAGGATAGCCATCTGGGAATAAAAATGGAGGATCAAATTCAATGCAGCTAAATCCAGCTTTACATATTTTAACTATAGGAAACGTGATCCTCCATTACCTGTCGAGTTCAGAACAGCTGACACCCGCACATCACAATCTGCCACTGTCCTTGGCGTTAATCTTGACTACCGTCAAGATTGGGTTAAGCCCTGGCTCTATTTCTACAACTAAGAACACTCCTCTCCAGCGCTATTCTTCGTCTGTCCCGTCTTCCCCGCTCATCCAATTGGGATCTTACCTGCACTTGTTCGTTCGTTCGTTCGTTCGTTCTACAAGATTGATGGACTGAACACATCGACTCCAGGCTCAGGGACTGATTACCTCAAACTCCCCCTCTTCCTACACCCTTCTGATTTGTATTGGACTGATGAAGCCACTGTGAGGCAAACGTTTCCTCAATCTTAAACTTGTAGGTTTTTTAAAACATTTATCACATATCCATTCTGTAAAATGGAGACCCGAACTGAGCTGCATAATCTAGGTGAGGCCTTACTAATGACGAATAAAGCTAAAGTATAACCTCTGGACTTCTATTGCTTACACTTCTTGACATAAATCCCAGGAATCTATTTGCCTTATTACGCATGCTTAGGCACCGCTGTCTTGGTTTAAGGTTGCTGTTTACCATAACACCCATATCCTTTTCGCATTCTCTATGGCTAAGTTCATCATTATTAAGCTGGTAGGTGCTAGGGTTATGAACATTTCCGAGCTTAAGAACTTTACATTTATCTACACTGAACTGTATCTGCCACTTTTCTGACCACGAACTGAGTTCGTCTAAATCCTCCTGAAGTTCCGAGATATCAACGTCTGAATCGATTATCCTACCTATCTTCGTGTCAGCAGCGAATTTGGTTATGTCACTAATATTTCCCTCGTAGTCATTTTTTGTATTTTATAAACAACAATGGACCTAAACTGATCCCTGCAGAACGCCACTTATTACAGATGGCAACTGAGATTTAACCCCATTTATGCACACTCTCTGCTTCTTATTAGTGAGCCATGACTCGATCCATGACAGCACTTTTCCCCCAGTGCCATGAGCAGCCACTTTCTTGAACATTCTCTGATGTGGTACTCTATCAAAACACTACTTCTTAGAAGTAGTTCATGATTGTTTTTAAAGCAGTTTGTGACAGAACCTTCAAGGGGAAATAACCTGCTTGACTTGGTTCTGGCAAACTAGGAAACCCTTGTTAATAATTTAGAAATTAAAGAGGAACTCGGTACAAACGACCACAAATCAATTACCTTAGGCATTGAATGGAAGTATGATAGTAGGGATAATTCAGTAATGGTCCCAGATTTTCGCTTAGAATGCAATGGGCTTAGAGAATACTTATTATCTGTGGACTGGGGTAACGAAGAGAGCTGTCAGTATGACAGTTTTCTTAATACACTACATGCTGTACAAGAATGGTATACAATACCGACTTAAGATACAGGTGCAACATCTGGGTATCTTTATTGTAGACGTTTCACCATAAAGTGGCTTTATCAATACAAATTCCAGGACATAATTTGAAGACATTAAAACTATATACAGAAGATGAGGTAATTACCTCATTACTTGACTACCTCATCTTCTGTATATAGTTCTACTGTCTTCAAGTTATGTCCAGGAATTTGTATTGATAAAGCCACTGGATGGCGAAACGTCTACAATAAAGATACCCAGAGGTTGCACATGTGTCTTAATTTAAACAATACATGCTGCCCAAAGAACATTTATCCTGAACATTAAAATGGTATAAAATACCGACAGGTTGTTAGGTAAGACACATATGCAACAGTTAGGTATCTTTATTTCGAAACGTTTCGCCTACACAGTAGGCTTCTTCAGTCGAGTACAGAAAAGTTGATAGAAGCAGAAGATACTTGAAGACGATGTAATCAGTCCATCACCCTTAAAGTTTTGAGGTGGTCAGTCCCTCAGTCTGGAGAAGAGCATTGTTCCATAGTATGAAACAATATGGAGATGAAGTGACAGGATGGAGCCTTATATAGCGCCAGGAGGTGAGACGTAGGTCACTAGAAGAGGTAAGAACGCAGAAGTTCCTCTAAACCTGTCGATATTTTATACCATTTTAATGTTCAATCTGTCAGACACTGCAACACAAGGGTATCTTGGTACAGTCCTGCAATCAACTTCGACAACCTCTACTAGTGAGAACGGCTGGATTTGAGAGGAACCTGACCTCCCAACTTCTGCGTTCTTACCTCTTCTAGTGACCTACGTCTCACCTCCTGGCGCTATATAAGGCTCCATCCTGTCACTTCATCTCCATATTGTTTCATACTATGGAACAATGCTCTTCTCCAGACTGAGGGACTGACCACCTCAAAACTTTAAGGGTGATGGACTGATTACATCGTCTTCAAGTATCTTCTGCTTCTATCAACTTTTCTGTACTCGACTGAAGAAGCCTACTGTGTAGGCGAAACGTTTCGAAATAAAGATACCTAACTGTTGCATATGTGTCTTACCTAACAACATTTATCCTGTATAAAGAAATAAGATCGAATAGAAATTACCCAAAATGGATGAATAATAGGCTCAAATATCTTTTAGGACAGAAAAAAGGAATTTATAAGCGCATCAAAAGAGGTGAGGGTCATCTTATGAATCAGTATATTGACATTAAGAGGGACGTTAAAAAGGGGATAAGAAAAGCTAAACAGGACTACAAAGTTAAAGTTGCTAGGGATTCGAAAACTAACCCAAAAAGTTTTTTCCATGTTTATAGAACAAAAATTAGAGATAAGATAGATCCCCTTGAAAATAACTGCACATCTTACTGACAAGGAAAATTAAATGTGCTCTATTTTTAATAATTATTTTCTCTCGGTTTTCACTCAGGAAGACACTAATAATATCCCAATAATTAGGCTTATTAGTGGGCCCGAAGAAGATAAATTAAGCAGTATCACAGTCACTAGCGAAATGGTTGTGAAACAGATAGACCGTTTGAAGCAAAATAAATCCCCGGGCCCTGATGAACTTTTTTCATGTGTTCTTAAAGAGTGCAAAATGGAACTTTGTGAACCATTGACTAATATTTTTAATATTTCTTTTCAAACAGGTGTAGTGTCTGATATGTGGAAAATGGCCAATGTAATTCCTATTATTAAAGCAGGGGACAAGTCGTTACCCTCAAATTACCGCCCAATAAGCCTGACCTCAGTTGTAGGCAAATTACTAGTCAGTTATAGCTGATATTGTAAGCCATCTGGATAAGCATAATTTGATTAATGATTCTCAGCATGGATTCACGAGGGGCCGTTCCTGCCTAACCTTCTTCAGTAAAGCTTTTGAGGCCGTTGATCATGATAAAGAATTCGATATTGTTTATTTAAATTTTAGTGAGGCTTTTGATAGAGTTCAGCACCAGAGACTGTTTAAGAAAGTGGCAGCTCATGGCATTGGGGAAAAAGTGCTATCATGGATCGAGTCATGGCTCACCAATAGAAAGCAGAGAGTATGCTTAAATGGGGTTAAATCCCAGTGGGGATCTGTAACAAGTGACTTTCCACAGGGATCAGTCTCAGGCCCATTGTTGTTTATAATATATATCATTGACCTTGATGAGGGAATTACTAGTGATTTGAGCAAATTCACCAATGACACGAAGATAGGATAACTGATTCAAAAGAATATGTCACATAACTTCAGGAGGATTTAGACAAGCTCAATTCCTGGTCAGAAAAGTGGCAGATACAGTTCAGTGTAGATAAATGCTAGGTTCAGAAGCTTGGGAGCGTCCATAACCCTAGTACTTATAAGTTAAATAACGTAGAACTTAGCCATACAGATTGCGAAAAGGACTTGAGGGTTATGGTAAGCAGAAACCATAAACCAAGACAGCAATGCCTAAACGTACGTAATAAAGCAAACAGATTACTGGGATTTATATCTAGAAGTGTAAGCAACAGAAGTCCAGCGGTTATTTTACAGTTTTATACATCATTGGTAAGTTGTGGAGACACTTATGTACAGTTCAGGACATTTATTGAAGGAAATGTTTCGCCACGAGTGACTCCTTCAGTCCTAATACAGAGAAAACTCAGAAAACACGTATATATAGTAGCAGGAGTCAGGTGAAGTGTGGCGTGGGTAGAGGTGGTAGTAGTAGTAGTTGTGGAACTAAAGTGGTGAGACGGATGGCTACAGAGGGATCTGTTGACATCATGTAACAGTTTCCAGAATGGGTAATATCCTGTTGAATAGCAATTCTGAGATACTGTAACTACCGGACTTTTACTTTATAGTGTTACTGACAGCTACTAGGGCAGCTTCTATGCATTTTCTCCGTCTTAAATAGTATTCTTTAATCACTAGGTTAGCCTCACTGAATTTGATGGTGCCCAACATCGTCTCTATGTTGAACACACAGTGTTTGAACGGTCGTTATTTCTGCAAGCATTGTGTTCTGTAATCCTAATGTCCAGAGATCTGGCTGTTTCCCCCACATATACTTTGTCACACCCCCACATGGTATAATGTAAATTCCTGCACTTGTGCCAGAATCATGCTAGGGTTTATGTGTCAGGTTCCTAACAGTAGTTGAAGAGTTGGTAGATATTTTAGTCAGTTTTATGTCAAACATTGTTGAAACGTTAGTGGCAACGTTGCTGACCGGTAAAACGATGCAACTTGGAGGTTTTTCTTCAACTTGATTGGTGTTGGTCTTGTTGAAGATATGTGTTGCACGTTTCCTGCAGTCACGTATGAAGTGTAGGGGAAAGTGTAGTGAACTAAAAGAATTGTTGATGTATGTGCATTCTACTTCGAGGAACTGCGGACTTGAAATTCTGTAGGCTCTCAGAAAGAAGCCAGTAACTATTCCTCTTATAGTTTTGGTGTCATGGTGAGAGAAGAAATGTAGAAGATCGTTCTTGTAGGTAGGTTTTCGGTAGACTTTAAAAGAAAGTTTGTTTTCACCAGTGACTAGGAGAACGTTCAGAAAAGGTAACTGGTTGTCCTTCTCCTCCTCTAGTGTAAATTTAATAGTAGGTTCCAGAGTGTTGATGGTGTTGAGAATCCCACGTATGTCTAGATTTTTTGGTACAATGACGAAAATATCAACCTACCGCATCCATGTAACTGACCTAGGTATGTTATTGAGGATTCGTCTGGATTCTAGGACCTCCATATATAAATTGGCAAGTACTGCAATAAGGGGTGACCTTATGGCTAGCCCGAAGAGTTGTTTATATTTCTTGTCTTCAAACCTAAAGCAGTTATAACGAACACAAAGTTCGATAAGGCTCACAAAATCTTGGTGGGGTACAGGTAACTCTGTATCATCGTTAATCACCCTGCGAAGATCAATGGCTTGATCAACTGGGACACTGGTGAATAAGGCAGTCACATAGAAGCTTGTAAGTATTTTATCACTCATGTCGAGATCCCTGACACGGTTTAGGTTACTCGAACGCTTCAGGTGAGCCTGACTAATTGTACCCAGGAGTTTAGATAAATATTTCGCCAAAAGTCCTGCCAAGCTTTGTGGGGGGCTGCCGATTCCAGATGTAATAGGTCTCATAGGCACATTTGGTTTGTTGGTCTTTGATAAACCATAAAGTCTTGCTGACTTGGGGTTGGTAGGGACGAGGCGCAAGAGCTTTTTGCCTTCAAGTCAGCAAGGCTTTATGGTTTACCAAACACCTAGAAACCAACTGTGCCTATGAGACTATATATATATATATATATATATATATATATATATATATATATATATATATATATATATATATATATATATATATATATATATATATATATATATATATATATGTATATATATATTCTTTCTTTCAACATACCAGCCATATCCCACCGAGATAGGGTGGCCCAAAAGAAAAAACTAAAGTTTCTCCTTTTATATTTAGTAATATATACAGGAGAAGGGGTTACTAGCCCCTTGCTCCCGGCATTTTAGTCGCCTCTTACGACACGCATGGCTTACAGAGGAAGAATTCTGTTCCACTTCCCCATGGAGATAAGAGGAAATAAACAAGAACAAGAATTAGAAAGAAAATAGAAGAAAACCCAGAGGGGTGTGTATATATATGCTTGTACACGTATGTGTAGTGTGACCTAAGTGTAAGTAGAAGTGGCAAGACATACCTGTAATTTTGCATATTTATGAGACAGACAAAAGACACCAGCAATCCTACCATCATGTAAAACAATTACAGGCTTTCGTTTTACACTCACTTGGCAGGACGGTAGTACCTCCCTGGGCGGTTGCTGTCTACCAACCTACTACCTACATATATATATATATATATTATATATATATATATATATATATATATATATATATATATATATATATATATATATATAATGTCAGGGAGGTTAATGTTGGTACTGGGAGCCCTGGGTGGATGTTTGTCCTTAAGCGCTTGTGCTGTACTAATGTCCTTAGGAGTGATGGTATCCTCACTGGTTATAAGTCTCAGTGCTCCAATAGTATTACCTTGTATTTTTTTTTTGCTAATTTGTGTTCTAATTTTTGAGGCTTCAGGTGTCCTGTTGCTGGCATTTTCCCGGCGGGTGTTTGTTGCCCTAGGAGGGAGACGAACGAGGCTGTCATCTCTAGGGAATGCATTTATTGCCCTAATAACGTATGTTGCTAGTGACTTGTCCCTCCTTGGTGGGACAGCCAAACAGGCATTGCCGAATAGCAGTAGGTTGTGCCAGGATCCGTTGTTTGCAGGAGTATCATTAACTTTCTTCAAGAGTTTAGCGAATTTGTATGCAGCTTGCCGGCGAGCTGCTTTGGGGATGTGTGTAAGCGTCCTGGTGGATGTTAATTTGATTGCAGATTTTAGGTCCTCTGTAGAGATGAAGTCAGGGTAGCTGTCAGCTCTGTCTGCTGGGAGGGGCTGTTGGTTGTTCCGATCTGGGGCTCTCCAGGAGCCTAAACATCTATTGTGTGCACGGACGTTTCCAGTTGAGGGATTGAGTGCACAATCCCTGAGGCATACATTGCAGGTGCTTCGTTGACGGAATCCACAGCGTTGGCTCTGTTGTGGAGATTCCTGGGAACCCACACTTCTTGTGACATTGCTGACATCGTGGGAGTGGAAGGGCGCCAGCTGTGGGGTAACGAGTGAAGGACAGCATGGATGCATGAGGGATGAGAGTAGGGGAATAACGAACGGTAGAGCGAGTAATTGGTGGGGCACTAAAAGGCAACACCCTTGGTTAGGAAGTCAGGCCTAGACCAGGATGTGGGGAAAGGGGCAAAGCATGGAGGGCGAGGGGAGTGGCCCTATCTGTTCACTAAAAATGCACATCACTGACTAACTTTCGCTGTTATACACTTGTTATTCCATTTAGAGTAACCAACGCCATTTGGCACACTAATCACAGTTTTCTCACTGTTAACCGAGGTGTTCTTCTTTTCGGCATCCAGTGACGGAGTCGTGAGAGACCACTCATCCCCCAACTCCGGCGGAACACAGAGAGAGGTGGTATAAACCTTGGTAATAAATACCGACAAGTTGGTTTAGAAAGACACGTAAGCAAACACTGTAACATATTTATTAGAAAACGTTTCGGTCACTTCTAACATACAGAGGTAGAAAGACATTATATATATAGGCGGAGAGTGAGATGTGACGCACGTGACCTGAGGAATGTCATAAGAACATAAGAATGGAGGAACACTGTAGAAGGCCTACTGGCCCATGCGAGGCAGGTCCTTATCAAAACAACCTCTACCTATGATGAGGACGGGTAGACGATGAAATCATGTGTTGTTGGGTTGGTGCTGCTTAAGTATCATGTATGCCAATGTTTTTGAAATTTTGTAGTTTCCAGTGTTGCGTTCTATAGTGTCGGTGACGGCGATTATAGTGTTTGCTTACGTGTCTTTCTAAACCCACAGAGAGAGGTAAACAAACCTGCTCCACACCTCCGCTGGCAGGATTCCCTCAAGACCAACACTACTCCCAAACTCCCCGCATGCACACTGCACTATCACTGATACAGAAGCAACTGTCTGATGCAGAGGATTGTCACGACTCTGTAATCTCTGGTGGATACTCACGATGATGTCTGCCGAAAATGGCCCTTGTAAACCATGTTGGTTCTTGGTTTACACACAAAATGTATGGAGCCCCACAAACTGGCTCCCTCCACGCCGGCAGGCGTTAACATATATATATATATATATATATATATATATATATATATATATATATATATATATATATATATATATATATATATATATATATATATATATATATATAATAACAGGGGAAAAAAATGGGACATGCTACTTTGACCATCCCAAAAAATGTAGCGACCTTCTGTCTAAAGGAGTGTGTCGTTCTTCTTCCTGTACTTTCTTTCACCCAAAAATGTGCCACTCCTCGGTCCTCCAGAAGCAGTGTTACAACATCGAATGCCCTGCATACCATCTAAAAGGGACCAGGAGGCACAGACCCCACAAGACAAACAATAGTAGCTACGACAACCCAACTCCAGGTGATTTTTTAGTGGCAGGAAACGAAAAAAGAAAATGGAAGGAAATAACAAAAATAGTCCACCACCTTGGAGCCTTGTTGGACTGGAGGCGCAGCCAGTGGCCACCCATGGCCCTCCAGAATTATTACAACTACTGATGCCAATAACAAAATCCCCCCAACAAACACAGAATACAACCTCGTTCATATTTGCTAATATACAGGGCCTTAAGCCATCCACCAACAACAAAATACCTTTTATCAGTGGACTTCTAGTGGAGTCTGCTTGGTGATTTCAACCTAAGGCATACAAAATGGAAGAATGTAGCAAATAATGTTATAGCTGAAACAATCCCCGGAGGTAGCGCAGATGAAAGGTCACACACACATGAGCTACTAAGTCTCTGCGAAAAACACACCTTAAGCCAGCAGATAGTGGAGCCAACAAGACTAGAAAACACACTTGACCTTATCTTCACAAATAATGAGGACCTGATAAGAGACATAAGAATATCAAAAACAACTAATTCCGATCACAATCTAATCGAAGTCCAGACGTACATGCATAGGGGTCCTGAACAGCAGAATGCATGTACCTGTGAAGGTGTCTTCACAAAATACAACTTCAACAACAAGAACATCAACTGGGACCAGGTAAACCATGTCCTAAACGAAACATGTTGGGAAGATGTCTTAAATGACATGGATCCAAACCAGTGCCTTGAAAGGATCAACTTCCTGGTAGCCGAAGCATGTTCTAGGCATATTCCCCTAAGAAAGAAGAAGAGCAGGAGTAAACTGGAGAGAAAAAGACGCTCCCTCTACAGAAGACGACGAAGAGTCACTGAGCTCCTCAGGAGTGCTAGAATATCTGATACACGAAAGGAGGCGCTGACCAGGGAAGTGGAAACTATCGAACTTAAGCTAAATGACTCTTACAGGAACCAGGAGAGGCAGGAGGAGCTTAAAGCTATTAGTGAAATTGAAAGAAATTCAAAATATTTCTTTTCATATGCCAAAAACAAGGCAAATACCACATCTAGTATCGGGCCCTTACTCAGACAGGATGGGACTTACACAGATGACAACAAGGAAATGAGTGAAATATTGAAATCCCAGTACGACTCTGTGTTTAGTGAACCACTAATCGGTCTGAGGATCGACGACCCAAATGATTTCTTCATGAATGAGCCTCAAAACTCCATAAATGTATGCCAGATTTCCGACATTACCCTAACTCCGATAGATTTCGAAAAAGCCATTGACAACATGCCTATGCACTCAGCCCCGGGCCCAGACTCGTGGAACTCTGTTTTCATTAAGAACTGCAAGAAACCCCTCTCGCGTGCCCTAAGTACACTATGGAGGAGGAGCTTGGACATGGGTGAAATTCCACAGTCACTTAAAACAACGGATATAGCCCCACTCCATAAAGGTGGCAGCAAAGCATTAGCTAAGAACTATAGACCAATAGCTCTGACGTCCCACATCATAAAAATCTTTGAAAGAGTGCTAAGAAGCAGGATTGCAAATCACCTGGATTCCCAAAATCTGCACAATCCAGGGCAACATGGGTTCAGGGCAGGTCGCTCCTGCCTCTCACAACTACTGGATCACTATGACATGGCCTTGGATGCACTGGAAGAAAATCAGAATGCAGATGTAATATACACAGACTTTGCAAAAGCATTTGACAAATGCGATCATGGCGTAATAGCCCATAAAATACGTGCTAAAGGAATAACTGGGAAAGTGGGGAGATGGATCTTCAACTTCCTAACAAATCGAACACAAAGAGTAGTGGTCAACAGAGTTAAATCGGAGGCTGCCATAGTGAAGAGCTCTGTTCCACAAGGCACAGTACTCGCCCCCATCTTATTCCTTATCCTCATATCAGACATAAACAGAGATATACACCACAGCACCGTATCATCCTTTGCGGATGATACTAGGATCTGCATGAGGCTGTCATCTGCTGAGGACGCGGTTAACCTCCAAGAAGATATAAACAAAGTTTTCCAGTGGGCAACGGTAAACAATATGATGTTCAATGAGGACAAATTCCAACTACTCCGTTATGGAAAACTGGAGGAGATAATAACTAGAACAGAGTATACTACTGACTCCGGCCATACAATAGAGCGGAAAAATAATGTAAGGGACCTGGGAGTAGTAATGTCTGAGGATCTCACTTTCAAGGATCACAACAGTGCCACGATCGCACGTGCAAAGAAAATGATAGGATGGATAATGAGAACTTTCAAAACGAGAGATGCCAAGCCCATGATGATCCTTTTCAAATCACTTGTTCTCTCTAGGCTGGAATACTGCTGTACATTAACATCTCCATTCAAAGCAGGTGAAATCGCAGATCTAGAGAGTGTACAGAGATCCTTTACTGCACGTATAAGTTCTGTCAAGCACCTTAACTACTGGGAACGCTTGGAAGCACTTGACTTGTACTCGTTGGAACGCAGGAGGGAGAGATATATCATAATCTACACTTGGAAAATCTTGGAAGGAATGGTCCCAAATCTGCACACAGAAATCACTCCCTACGAAAGTAAAAGACTGGGCAGGCGATGCAAAATGCCCCCAATAAAAAGTAGGGGCGCCATTGGTACACTAAGAGAAAACACCATAAGTGTCCGGGGCCCAAAACTGTTCAACAGCCTCCCATCAAGCATTAGGGGAATTGCCAATAAACCCCTGGCTGCCTTCAAGAGAGAGCTGGACAGATACCTAAAGTCAGTGCCGGATCAGCCGGGCTGTGGCTCGTACGTTGGACTGCGTGCGGCCAGCAGTAACAGCCTAGTTGATCAGGCCCTGATCCATCGGGAGGCCTGGTCGTGGACCGGGCCGCGGGGGCGTTGATCCCCGGAGTAACCTCCAGGTAACCTCCAGGTAAGCACCTGTAATAATTACTAAAAAGAATAAGATGAAGGAAATTGTCAAAGTGGGAAGTCTGAATGTGCGTGGATGTTGTACAAATGATAAGAAAGAGATGATTGTGGATGTTATGAATGAGAAGAAGCTGGATGTCCTGGCTTAAGGTGAAACAAAGCTGAAGGGGGTGGGAGAGTTTCAGTGGAGAGGAATAAATGGGATTAAGTCAGGGGTTTCAAATAGAGTTAGAGCTAAAGAAGGAGTAGCAATAATGTTGAAGGATAAGTTATGGCAGGAAAAGAGGGAATACAAATGTATTAATTCAAGGATTATGTGGAGTGAAATAAAGTTTGGATGTGAAAAATGGGTT
>NC_091320.1:11650747-11659647 GCF_038502225.1 Cherax quadricarinatus
GGCCTGTGGGTCGCCGATGATGGGGTGGATATACTGGTTACTGAGACGTGGCACTCAGCGACTGTAGTTTCACACATCAAAAAAATGTATGTCTCAGGAATAAGTTATTGACGTGTGTAGCCACAATTTTCGATGACTACTGGACGGATTGTCAGGATTTTTGGACAGGGTATTGAGGTATGATTGTTCTGCAGAATTTCAGAAAGAAATTGCGATATTCCTTGCCGCTTTGTTTTTACTGATTTATTCCCGCCCCTCCACCCCCCCTTCCCCCCCCCCAAAAAAAAAGAGAAAACTAACTTTAACATTCTTTTTCCATTCTAATGACATTTTCAAGAAGTTGTATTGAAATTTTATTATATAGACCTTTATCTTTCATTTTTTCTATCTAACTTTAAAAAGTCACTAAAAACACAGTGTGTAGGTTTCAAATGCTACTTAATTCACAGTAAAAATTTCATTGAAATTAAAATAAAAAAAAAAAAAAAAAACACAAATGGTCCTCACCGCCTTCGCCTCAGCATAGAGGCTTCCAACAGGGAATGAACGAAAGGCACCAAGGCATAAACATAGACCCTGATGACGACGGGGATCTAACTTAGAGAGAGTTGCAGGAGAAGCCGCAGAAAAGACTTGGTCACCATAATCCAGCTTTGACAAGACTAGAGCAGAATGCAAACGAAGGAGAGTCCAGCGATCTGCTTCCCATGAATGATGCCAGAGAATTTTAAGGAGGTTCAGCCGACCATGGCAAGTAGCCTTCAAAGAGGAAATGTGAGGTTACCATGTCAACCGGCGATCGAATAGAAGGCCAAGAAACTTTACCGTATCACATTCTGGGATACGTGAGCCTTGCAAATACAATGGAATATGTGGGACAAGTGAACGTCTAGTGAAGGTAATGAAATGGATTTTCGCATTAAAAAAATTTAAAACCAGGAGAATTGTCCAAATGGAAACATGGTCAATCGCATCCTGAAGGGAGGCCGCTACCAGGTGACAGTCAGCTCCTGCGCAAGCTATAATGAAGTAATCCACATAAAGTGACGACCAAATATGCGATGGAAGAAAGGAAGGTAGGTCATTAATAACCAGGAGAAAAAGGGTAGTGCTAAGGACACAACCTTGTGGAACTCCATCAGCCTGAACAAAGTCTGAGAAAAGCGAGTCGCCAACGCCAACACGAAAATGTCTTTCAGATAAAGCAGCAGGGAAGGTCGGTAGATTACCGTGGAGGCCTAAGGAGTGGGCCTGGGCTAAGATGTTATACATTCAAGTGGTGTCATATGCCTTCTCGATATCAAAAAAGACTGCCATAGTGGAGTGTTTATTTGCAAAGGCATTTAGCACATACGTATCTAAGTGGAGCAACAGGTCTAAAATAGAGCTGCTCTTGTGAAAGCCATGTTGGCGAGGAGAAAGACTTTTTTGAGTCTCCAAATACCATATCAGACGTCTATTCACCAATGGTTCCATCACCTTGCAGAAAACACTGGTCAGAGCAATGGGACGATACTAAGAGGTATCAAGCCCCGAAGTGTCTGGTTTGAGAAACGGTAGTATAGTGGCAGATTTCCATTGTTGAGGGAGAACCCCTTGCACCGAAACAAGATTGAAGAAACGCAAAAGGACTGTAAGGGCTGTAGAATACAGATGCTGTAGCATTTGGATATGGATATCATCAGGCTCAGCTGCTGATGACCAGCAAGCAAAAAGAGTAGGCTCTAGCTCTAAGAGAGTATAAAGTGCATTACATGGCTCCATCCCATTAGAAGAGATCCAAGGGCAATTGCTTCTTGGCAGACCTAGAAGCGAGAAACGAGGGACAGAGGTGAAGCCCTTGGAAGACACAGACAAGATAGTTTCCGATTTCTGTGGCAACTTCAAAAGGTTCCACAACACTAACACCAGCAAACTGTAAAACAGGAGCTGGGTCCGGAGAGTACTTGCCACACAACTTCCGTACCATCTTCCAAGCCGCACACATAGGAGAAATCGAGGTAAAAGTAGAAACGCAGTCTTGCCATCAAGTTTGTTCAGTGTCGCGCATGACACGGCAAGCGACTGCCCTTGCTCGCCTAAAATCCAAAAGACGATCTGCAGTTCGATTATATCGATAACTGCACCGTGCAGCACATTTCAAACTCACTGCAAGGGCACATGCAGGAGACCACCAAGGCATGCATGTCTGAGAATGTCTGTCTGAGGTTTAAGGAATAGAACGTAATACTGCAGTCAAAACTAACTGGTGCACCAACTCATCAACAGAGGACGAAGAAGGCCCCCCACAAAAAGTGGCAATATGAGAGTGTAAGTTCCCAATTTGCTCTAAATTGACAATGAGGGCTACGAGGCAGTCGGGAATATGTAGTAGAAGTAAGAATAATAGGAGAGTGATCCCTGTTGTGCAAATCTGGGAGAATAGACCAAGCATAATCAAAGGCAATTGACTAGGAAGTGATATAAAGACCTATGCAAGAGAGAGACTGAGTGCGAGTGCCAAAATGGGTGGCAGCACCCATATTTAAAACATGAAGAGGATGAGAAGAGAGAAGAGTTTCCAGCTGATCACCACGAGAGTCACAGTGGGACCCTCACCAAAGATGATGAGCGTTAAAATCACCTAACAACAAGATGGGCAGTGGTAGAGAAGAGATCAAGAACGCAACATTCGAGATACAGAATGTGCAGGAAGGAGAGAGATATAGAGAGCAAACTGTATACCACCTGTGCAAATAAATGCGGACTGCAGTATAATACAGCTGAAAATGAGCAAAGACCTGTTGAAATGGTATATTAACGCGCACAAGAGGAGCACACACATTAAAAGTGTCGTCAAGAAAGGGATCAGAAGAATGCAACAGCACATAGCCCAAGATGGGACGGATAACCGCTGAATGAACTTTTAAGGCTCTTGTAACCCGATTTATACAGGGGAAAACTGGGAAAGCAACATCTGGAGCTCTCTCTGAGGCCACGAATATTTCATTGTAAATAGGTCATTATTCACAAAGATAGGTATGCCAACAATGAGCAGCGATAAAATCTACGGGCTAGTAGGATCAGTGAAGTCAATGTGTGGAGGCAACGGAAAGCATTTAAGCAAGGAGGAATCTGAATGCTGTGAAGGAAAAGATTACTTGAATGGTTGTGAAAAATAAGAAGGGGCATAAGGAGGCACAGTGATGTCTATCGAAGGTTTTGCCTCTGCAGTGTAGTGGGAGATAACATCAAGTGTTTCAGCAGACAAAGATGCTGATACCATGACTTGAGACAGGTGAGTTAGAGCAAGTGGAGATCGAGGAGACTATGGAAAGAACCAAAGAGGTCTGAGAGGGGAGGGGAGTGTGAACTTGGAGAGATGTGCCAGCAGGAACAGAAAAGTCCTGAGGTGGAACAGGAGAGGTAGGAGGCCGAAATTGGACTGGGAAGGAAATCTGGGGCATGAACAGAAGAAGAGGGGACCACACGAGGGGGGTGAACCTCCACCTTTGTATGAGTATTAGATAAGGGGGGTGAGAACTAGGCACCGAGGCCAAAAAGGAGAACTGTTGGGGAGGAATGCGAAGAGACTTGGGCTTTAGGAAACAGGCTCAATTTCGCAGGTGATGGGAGCGAAGAAAATGGAGGCATGCGAGAAACTAGCAGGCAAGATGAAGAGAAGTAGAGGTAGGAAGAGACAAGGAGGTGGGGGGTTTCAGAGGGTAAATCAAGAAGACATGGCACCAGAGGATCTGGTAGGCAGGGGCGCCCACCAAGGTTGGAGGTCTCCTAGCTGTTCGAGAATAATGATGGATGGATGTCCTAAGGACCAACAATTTCGACACTGTTGGGGTGTAGGGACCACTTTATGGACTTCTCGGCGATGTCACACTATATAAACGGAAAACGGGAGTTCACGACAGTCAAAAGTTAAGCAGGCGATGTTACTGGGAAAGCGCCTCCGCCCGCAAGCGGGGAAGGACATATGTATCCACTTTGAAAATCAGAAGGTCCTGAAGGGCTAATTGCTCTTAAATATCATCACTGCAAGACAGAAAATCACATACCAACTGGCATAGTGCCTGATAAGTGGAAAATGGCAAATGTAATACCTGTTTACACTGCAAGAATTGAGAGTAGTATGCGTGTGAACTGCGATAGGAACGTTATCAATGGAAGTAAAATGGGAATGATCACGAGCTTAGTCTGCATTCTCAACTGTAACGATGCACTCACCGCTCTGAAGAGCGTGAGAGGATATATTTTGGCCAACGTGTTGGTAATAGGATATATATATTTTAAGAAAAAGAGGATAAATAAGTATACAAGATATGATGTAGGTCGAAGTGACAGTAGTTTGTTGGATTATGTATTGGTAGATAGAAGACTGTTGAGTAAACTTCAGGATGTACATGTTTATAGAGGGGCTACAGATATATCAGATCACTTTTTAGTTGTAGCTACACTAAGAGTAAAAGGTAGAGGGGATACAAGGAGAATAGAAGCATCAGGGAAGAGAGAGAATTGAAGGTTTATAAACTAAAAGAGGAGGCAGTTAGGGTAAGACATAAACAACTATTGGAGGATAGATGGGCTAATGAGAGCATAGGCAATGGGGTCGAAGAGGTATGGGGAAGGTTTAAAAATGTAGTGTTAGAGTGTTCAGCAGAAGTTTGTGGTTACAGGAAAGTGGGTGTGGGAGGGAAGAGGAGCGACTGGTGGAATGATAATGTAAAGAGAGTAGTAAGGGAGAAAAAGTTAGCATATGAAAAGTTTTTACAAAGTAGAAGTGATGCAAGGAGGGAAGAGTATATGGAGAAAAAGAGAGAGGTTAAGAGAGTGGTAAAGCAATGTAAAAAGAGAGCAAATGAGAGAGTGGGGAGATGTTATCAACAAATTTTGTTGAAAATAAGAAAAAAGTTTTGGAGTGAGTTTAACAAGTTAAGGAAGCCTAGAGAACAAATGGATTTGTCAGTTAAAAATAGGAGAGGAGAGTTATTAAATGGAGAGTTAGAGGTATTGGGAAGATGGAGGGAATATTTTGAGGAATTGTTAAATGTTGATGAAGATAGGGAAGCTGTGATTTCGTGTATAGGGCAAGGAGGAATAACATCTTGTAGGAGTGAGGAAGAGCCAGTTGTGAGTGTGGGGGAAGTTCGTGAGGCAGTAGGTAAAATGAAAGGGGGTAAGGCAGCTGGGATTGATGGGATAAAGATAGAAATGTTAAAAGCAGGTAGGGATATAGTTTTGGAGTGGTTGGTGCTATTGTTTAATAAATGTAAGGAAGAGGGTAAGGTACCTAGGGATTGGCAGAGAGCATGCATAGTTCCTTTGTATAAAGGCAAAGGGGACAAAAGAGAGTGCAAAAATTATAGGGGGATAAGTCTGTTGAGTATACCTGGTAAAGTGTATGGTAGAGTTATTATTGAAAGAATTAAGAGTAATACGGAGAATAGGGTAGCAGATGAACAAGGAGGCTTTAGGAAAGGTAGGGGGTGTGTGGACCAGGTGTTTACAGTGAAACATGTAAGTGAACAGTATTTAGATAAGGCTAAAGAGGTTTTTGTGGCATTTATGGATTTGGAAAAGGCGTTTTATAGGGTGGATAGGGGGGGGCAATGTGGCAGATGTTGCAGATGTATGGTATAGGAGGTAGGTTACTGAAAGCAGTGAAGAGTTTTTACGAGGATAGTGAGGCTCAAGTTAGAGTATGTAGGAAAGAGGGAGATTATTTCCTAGTAAAAGTAGGCCTTAGACAAGGATGTGTGATGTCACCGTGATTGTTTAATATATTTATAGAGGGAGCTGTAAGAGAAGTAAATGTGAGGGTCTTGGCAAGGTGCGTAGAGTTAAAAGATAAAGAATCACACATAAAGTGGGAGTTGTCACAGTTGCTCTTTGTGGTGACACTGTGCTCTTGGGAGATTCTGAAGAGAAGTTGCAGAGGTTGGTGGATAAATTTGGTAGGGTATGTAAAAGAAGAAAATTAAAAGTGAATATAGGAAAGAGTAAGGTTATGAGGATTACAAAAAGAATGGTGATGAAAGATTGGATATCAGATTGGAGGGAGTATGGAGGAGGTGAATGTATTTAGATATTTGGGAGTGGACGTGTCAGCGGATGGATCTATGAAAGATGAGGTGAATCATAGAATTGATGAGGGGAAAAGGGTGAGCACTACACTTAGGAGCCTGTGGAGACAAAGAACTTTGTCTCCACAGACTCTCATACATTCTCCAGAGGGGAATGTATGAGAGTATAGTTTTACCAATGCTCTTATATGGGTGTGAAGCATGGGTGATGAATGTTGCAGCGAGGAGAAGGCTGGAGGCAGTGGAGATGTCATGTCTGAGGGCAATTTGTGGTGTGAATATAATGCAGAGAATTCGTAGTTTGGAAGTTAGGAGGAGGTGCGGGATTACCAAAACTGTTGTCCACAGGGCTGAGGAAGGGTTGTTGAGGTCGTTCGGACATGTATAGAGAATGGAGCGAAACAGAGTGACTTCAAGAGTGTATCAGTCTGTAGTGGAAGGAAGGCGGGGTAGGGGTCGGCCTAGGAAAGGTTGGAGGGAGGGGGTAAAGGAGGTTTTGTGTGCGAGGGGCTTGGACTTCCAGCAGGCATGCGTGAGCGTGTTTGATAGGAGTGAATGGAGACAAATGGTTTTTAATACTTGACGTGCTGTTGGAGTGTGAGCAAAGTAACATTTATGAAGGGGTTCAGGGAAACCGGCAGGCCGGACTTGAGTCCTGGAGATGGGAAGTACAGTGCCTGCACTCTGAAGGAGGGGTGTTAATGTTGCAGTTTAAAAACTGTAGTGTAAAGCACCCTTCTGGCAAGACAGTGATGGAATGAACGATGGTGACAGTTTTTCTTTTTCGGGCCACCCTGCCTTGGTGGGAATCGGCCAGTGTGATAATAAAATAAAAATAATAAGTGTTGTAAAAGAGCTTTAACAATCCCAGGGTTCTAGGATAACAACGTCACATGTAGCGAGCAAGTGAACCTCACATGTAGCGAGCAAGTGAACCTCACATGTAGCGAGCAAGTGAACCTCACATGTAGCGAGCAAGTGAACCTCACATGTAGCGAGCAAGTGAACCTCACATGTAGCGAGCAAGTGAACCGACAGGCAGCCTCTGGAGATACACCCGTCACCTGCACAACACCCCGCCCCCATCCTGGAAATCTGGGATGGGAGTAGGGCGCCTCCAGATGATCCAGATTCCTTGGCAAACTACACCACTCTCGAGGAAGCCCACGGAGCAGGATGAACCCCGGCACACTTCCTCCAACCTATGAACCGTAATCCCAGAGGGAAGGCCCCCGGAGGCTACAAACGGGATGGGGAAAAGGGAGGTATGGGAAGGGGGGGAGGAAAGGGGAAAAAAGAGGGGATGCAGAGGATGGGATATAGAAGGGGGGATTTGGGAGTAATTAGGTTCTGTCTGAGGAAGAAGACCAAAAGGTCCAGTTCCTCAAACCAAGAGCCCCTTTACCACGAATAGGAACCCCCGTTATTACTGTTTGGCAAATGGTCGTCATATTGTTCAAGCAAGCTGTGACTACCTCTAAGGTCCAGAATTTATCTTATTTAAGGACTTGTTGTCAGTCACTTTCTAAGTCTACATCGAGTCAATCCGAGCACATATCGAGAACAGAAGCATACAATATTACTCCAGTATTTATGAGTTCATCTCATTATAGCAACATACTATACGGTACATATTAAGAATAGTACAGTAACTTATCTTATCTTTTGTACAGAATATTGTGATACATAAGTATACTAAGTCATACTCCAAGAGTAGCATAGGAGCTTATCTCCTTAATTATTTTAACTTTATTATTAAAGATTTCAACTTTTATTTGGTTGGATTATATTCATTCAGTTGCTATTAAGAAGCCTCCTAATCTTACAGGATAACTGGACTAGAATACACTCCGACGATCTGTTAGAAAATCAGGCACAGGCTAGATGCTAGAGTGGGATCAATAAGTTGACCTTCTAGTGTACTCTGGAAATATCTTCTCTTAACAGATGTCATATTTTTAAATACATGAGTAAGGATAATACAGTAAAAGACCCCGATTTTCGTTGCCTATTATAATGGTTTAGTGGAACACCTGACTCCTCTCGACTGACGTAATCTGGCTAACGATTCCACTGACGATGATTATACTTAATATAACTAAGAAATCTATGCCTATGACTTTTTATTAATAATGTACATTGTTCCCAAAGTATAAATATTCCACAGAGAGAAATTAAGTTAAATAAAAATGATAAAGAAGGGGTTTAGAAAGGCAAAAATGTTACTAAGAAATTAAAGTAGTTAGCGAATCAAAGACAAATCCAAAAGGGTTCTTTCAAGTGTACAGGACAAAGATCAGGGAAAAACAACAGAACCACTGAGAAGTGGGGCTGGGCAACAGAACCACTGAGAAGTGGGGCTGGGCAACAGAACCACTGAGAAGTGGGGCTGGGCAACAGAACCACTGAGAAGTGGGGCTGGGCAACAGAACCACTGAGAAGTGTGGCTGGGCAACTAATTGATAATGAGCAGGAAATGCATTCACTTTTTAATTATTATTTCTTGTCAGTGTTTACACTGACAGAAATGATATCCCAGCAATTAATGATTATTCAGGATCTGAAGAAAACAAATCATGTAACATAACTTTCAGGAGGGATTCACAAGAAGTCGTTCCTGCCTGATAAATTTATTGACGTTCTTTAATAAAGTATTTAAAGCAGTGGACAACAAAACAGAATATGTCGTTTATTTGTATAAGGCCTTCCATAAAATACCTCCCAAAACACTGTTAAGAAAAGTGGCAGCTCAGGGTATAGGATGTGAAGTTTTAAAACGGGATTGAGGTGTGGCTGACTAGCAGAAAGCAGAGAGTTGTTTTAGGA